>NW_020955378.1:1178243-1269834 GCF_003031625.1 Empidonax traillii
AACACATCGACTTGTAAATTTTTGGATTCACCTCCTGTAAAGTTCTCTCCCCACAACTCTCCTATCCAATCCTGTCAGATACTGGAGTTTCATAGTAGTAGGCACAAGCTGAATGGTGCCTGTTCCTCAGCTGTCACTGGTCACAGACAAGCTAAATGTCCACTGATTTCTCCTCTTTCTGCTGTGGGGTCAGTAATCTCTTATAAAAGCACACAGCTTTGTAGCTCGGAAGATCACTTGGAAGTATAATCTCCTAAATTTATCACCTCATGACACATTAGCAGACACGAGATATAAATTAGAATGCAAGCTGCTAATCAGTCTTACTACACGCAAAACACATCAATGCTGGGACAGGAAACCCACAGTGGAAACTTGTTGATACAGCATACATCAGACAGCGCACTAAATGAAACATTGTCTGATACCTGCACCCACACAGTTCTATCTCCCTGAATTTTTTCATTTTGCCTTGTGTTTCCACTCCCCCTTTTTGAAGCTACCCAGCAGTAACCCTTCTTATCTATCACCATCCTGTATTCTTTTAATTCTGGGGCAGCTGCTGACCCTGGTACTTTATGTTCCTTTTCCTCTTCCCTGCTGTTTTCATATAGTCAACCAAAATTGGATAGTACTCATTACTTCTAGAGTGGCATTAGTCTTGGAATTTCTATAGCTACTGGAATTTGAATGTGCCAGGAAACTTTGAGCAAATTAAGAATCTGTATGAATAGTATGTGGAGGAAAATATTTCAGTAACATAGCCATGGAGTAATAGAGTGTGAATCCCAGATTACATCACTGGTTCAAACCAGGGAAGTGACATATTCTAAAATTATAGACTGACTCAGATAAAAGATCTGAGATAATTCTCAAGGTTTCAATAGCTGCATGCTGTCTTAGTCCTACAGAAGCAGCACCATTTACACCAATAAGACACTGCCATTTTTGGAAATTCCCTAACAAATCAATAATTGATTACAACTAATTATTTCATTCCTAGGTCTTCAGTGTTGCTCCTAGTAGATGTTTTAACCAAATAATGCACAATAAAATAGCAAATATTATGTATAATACATCATTTACCAAAACTGTTAAAAAATAAAATGTTACCTCAAGAAGCAATCATGCACTATCCCATGGTAGCATCCTGTATGTTTATTGAGGTCTACACATCTAATAGACTGCTCTGAGTTTATTAATTATCTAGGCTGTTACTATAGCAAACATGTAAGCAAGTGATAAAGACAGTATTGATTAGTTCAGCATTTAAACAACAAGGAGAAATTACGGGTTTATATTCAGTATAACCTCTGGAGCTCAAGGAATTCTAAAAAATAAAGCTTATGATGAAATGAGAGACTGCATTTTGCAAACCTTAAGGTAACTGCTACTCACCTTTTTATCTTTAAAAGTATGAATTGCGTTTTGAGCTACTTGAAATTTTCAATTAGTGCTTAATATCTTTTGAGGACAAAAGGCTTATGAAATGTTCTTTTTGTTTAGGATTCAATCATGTGAAATGAAGACACCTCAGCATAACTTGTTATGTGCAATTTCATGTAGCATACAAAATTAAATGCATGCAACTTTTGAATACAAATTCTATCTAGCTCTTCAAAACTGTTCCTATACTCCTCAGCTGTTTCAAATTACTAGCTGTTGCTCCTGCTACACAGGAGCCCTTTTATCATTATGTGCATCACTTATACCGTAACCCTATTGTGGACTTGTCTCACTCTAAAGGAGAGCAACAGAAAAATACCAAGTGTCGTATTTTAGAAACTCTGCAAAACATTCAAAAGGAAATGTGGTACCTTGGAGTTGAAGCTACTTTAAAAAGATAATCTGTTCAGAATGTACCAGAGATCTCTTAAACACCAGTGTCACTGACTTTCCCAGGGACAGTGCCATTGTACTTTTTATTTCAATTAAGATATAGGCGTAGCTTCCTTTGTGTGAAGTGCCAAACCCAGCAGGGCTGTGACAAGCTGAGACTCGAAGGTTTGGAATTAAACCTCTTACTTATGCCAGAAATTAAGTATGGGAACTAATGCACATTTAGAGATGAAAACTAGTTAGCAATCATGCTTGCTGCCTGACAACTGTGTCACACCACCAGCAGCTAAACACTTGTGGGTCCAGGTTTATCTAACATGGCAATGTTGACAACAGCTTGATAAGATTAGCACTTGACTACTTAAATATATTAAAGGCCAGCATCCACACTACTATACTCTAAAAGACTTGGGAATCTCCTCCAAGTTCAAAGCCCAAAATCTTATTAGTGTTTCAAATGGAACTTCAATATAGCAAAAAAATTATTTCCTCTACAAATTAAGATTTAAATTTGTTACTTAAAAAAAATTAAAGGGGTTCCCTTCTTCCACACATACTAGTATGCTCAGAAACAATCACTGCATAATTTGAAATCATGGTATGAAAGAACATTATTAAAGACCTTCTAGAACACGAGTTTGAGTGGATATTGCATATGACTTCACTCCAGGAGACAAATGCTGAGTGCTCCAACAGAAGGCAGCATCTCCTTTAGTCTTACAATGTTTATCAAGAGTTACTGGTGATTTCTGCCAACAGAGTACAGCATGCCTCATCCAGACCTCCAAGTATATAGCCAACAAACCTCTAGAAATTCAGAGTGCCCTGACATTGTTCTTGACAGTGTGGTTGGCCTTTTACTGTTCAGTGAGCTATAACTACGATGTGCAAAGAACGCGGGTTCAGCAACTGAGATACCAGAAAGAACTTACTAAGCAGGCTATCTTTCATCACAATCGAAAATGCTTTATAAAAAATTCCCCACCGCAACAGAGGCATACTTTATGCAGGTTACTCTGGGGGAGAGATACAAAGGAACTCGGAATTAACAGCATATTTTCATTGCAGTCTCTGCCTGCGATTCAGAACAACACTACTGTTGTATTATCTACAATTGTGAGAGAACTTACTGTCCTGCTACCTCATATTACTATGTAACTGTACAAAGAGCTGGAACAATCAGAAAGCAGAGTGTGCATTTCTATCAAAACAGGAAAATTATCTCTCATGTAAATCTCCGCTGATTTTATTCAAAGTTGTACTTGTCACAGAACACCAAGACATTATTTGCAAATGCAATAAATGGGTACTGCCAAAGTTTATACCAGGACAAGTGCAATCACACTAAAAATTGTCCCATTATTGTAGAAACAGAGCAATAAACTTCAGTTCACATAAATTTTCAGTATTCATCCACACTTAACAGTTTTTTTCATTTTGTAGCTCAAGGACTAAGATCCATAAAAATCAGGAGAATGAGCACACTGATAGTTGACCTAAATTCTCTTCCATGTCTCCAACTCCACCAAAAACCTGTATGTATTTAAAGTGACAGGGATTAAAATGTAAAAAGACCTTAGATACCTAGAACAACCTTTTTCAAACGCAAACATTTTCAGAACTATTTGCATTTGAAGCAAGAAAGAAAATTCATGTGTATAGTCAACCATATTCTTTTGTTACATGCACATGCATTTTGCACACAAAACTATCCTCAAGCAGAATATTACTGGTGGTTAACAATACTTAAAAAAAAAAAATACCAAGAAACAAAAAACCACAACAAACTGGCTTTCTTTGGCTGTTGTAGTTAAATTTGTATTTAACCAGTCTCATTAAACTGAGAAAACTTAGAAGCAGGTAAAAATTCCAACCCCTTCGAATAGGCAGTTGCACACAATAATCCCAGAAGCATGGAATAAGACATAAATACATACATACATAAATAGCAGTCTGTTGGCCTCAAATAAGTATGTAGTCAAAGCCTGATATAACCTAACTCCAAATGCTCCCATGTTCTGGAACAGCAGATAGAGAAAACAACCTAAATAGTCTCTCATCCAGGAATTAGATGACAGCCTTTACTACCAAACACTGAAGCACTAAAGCATATCAGAAGGAATCCCTGTCAGTGTCTTCAAGGGCTTTATACTGAAGTATTATATGCTTTTGAAAGTATAAAATAATTTTCCTAAGAGTTTACCAGATTTATTAAGGATCAGTAACTTAATCTGCATACAGCTGAGAAATCCACTTTCAAAATGCTTCAAGAAATATTTAATGAATCAGGAATACAGACAGTACTTCATTGAGACTTAGCAATTTATTTTCATTCCACCATTGTATAGAACATCAGTGGTAAGTGTGAAATCAACAAGTATTCAAAATAACATTTAATAAATAAAATCTACAAATACTCAAGACAACTGTCTGGTTTACTCCCAATTTCTATGGCAAGACCCGTAACTCCAGTCACAGCAAGTTTTAAAACTGCATTCCAATACAATGTTTACACTGTATTCTATTTATAATGTTAGTACATCTTTACTGTTGTCGCCATTCTCCTCTCTACTGTTTGCACACTGAGCTGGCAGTTGTACTTCTTGCCCATTACCATCTTTCATTATTCACCAAATGCTAAGCAGAAGAGGATTCTTCCTAGTCAAGCCTACAACCTGTAAAATAGAAGAGCATGAGGAAACACAGGTCCAACACTATCTGTATTTGGAATGAAAACAAACTCCTACCTCTAACTTCCAGTCAGTACACTCCTTAAGGCAGATTGGCACTATCTCCTATGACAGCAATGAAGTTGTAAAAAAGTGGGGTTTGAAGAGAGTTTAAGATTTCTACCGACTGGACCTTGCAGAGGAACATAATGTCACGTTATTCCTAATCCAGTTCTACAGAGAACTGTGACACACAAATGCAGAAATTGAAAGCATCCTATTCTGCACCCACTTTTCCTTCCACCTATGCGTTTCCAGTACTCCAATTGTATATGGTATCTCCACTCCTCATCACACATTTAGTCAGGTCCTCATCAGACCAGTATGAAATACCAGCTGAATTGACCACTGGCAGCAAAGTCCACACAGGACAGCCAGTTTGACTACTGAACCAGCAAAAAAAATAATTAAGCATTTAAAAGTGACAAGGAGACGGCAAACCCATTCAGCTGGATGCTGCAAGAGCACTCTCCTTTTTAGCAACCCAGAGCTTCTAGAATAGCTCTACTGCTTATTAGACAACATCCACTGCATATTTCCAGCATTCCAATCCAGATTTAGAAAGCAGGCAAGAACCTCTTGAGTTTTACTGGAAACTATTAAAAAAGACCCAGAGATTCAGAACATCCTTATGCCCGTGATTGATGACAACTCGTATTACAAGCCAAACAACTACAACAGCTTCATCCATGCACAAAACAACATACAGTTGTTTGCAAAAAAATACGTTATCAACTTTGTAAAAGGAAAATGGGTTTACAGGTAGCCATTTGATTCCAACAGTATTTTCATTTCAAGAAACAGACCATATTAAATTCTAGACAACATTAAGAATTATAAAACTAATTCACATTTTCAACATGAATTTTCATTCGAATACATTGCTTTCTTCTACAAAAGCAATCTACTTAGAGCAATGATTGTAAAGACTTCCTGTCCATTCTGGTTGCCTAGATACTCTTATATTTCAATGAAGATTTAATCAGGTACCTTTGTTAAGTATATTACTCACTTCAAATTCAACACTACATTTCTAAAAGCATGTATGAAAAAGTAATGAGGTAGGGCTAATTTCATAAGTTGAAGCACAGGATATTCAAATGGTGTTGATTCCTTTAAGTAGCTTTACAAGAAGTGAAATTTTCTAATTTCAATATCAATTTATGTAGGTACATATAATAGTAAAGTTTACGTGTATCTCTACATATAAATACAGAGCACCCAAATAAGCATAGATCTGTAAGTCAATACAGCAAGTTGATAAATCAAGTTGTTACCAAAACATACCAGAAATGGTCTTAGTCAAAGCTTCAATGACCCTTCAATTACCAAAGCCAAGAAAGCAATTTAGTTGCTTATCACATATTTAACAAGCCTCTCATGTAAAGAGTTGGTTCTTAAATGCTCTATGTCAATTAACCCCATCAGTTGAGATCTTGAAAGAATTTTTAAAAATAACATAAAAATATGTTTCAAGGAAAGAGTTAGCCATCAATTAAACCAAAATGAAAGAGAAAGGCAAAATTTGACCTGAACAGGTAACATATTTTCAAATCAAGGTTTGGTGCATATGAGTATCTGTGACACTACAAGATTTTTAGGCCATTTTGCTGGGATGGCAGAGTGGCACATGATGTTTCACCTTCTGTTACATATTCAAGCTATAGATAATTCCAGAGACTTTGAAGTTGGCTGCACAGCTTTGAGAAATCCAAGGGCAAAGTCATGATGATGCGAAACATCTTCCAAGTCACCAACTCTTACACTTCTCAGAGCTATACAGTGAAAGGATTATGAGCTGTCACAAACATGGGTAATTAGCCTACAAAATCACTCCTCCACTTCCATCCTGATTAAGAAATCTTATTTGTCTTTTCTGCTCCTACTTAATGGAGAAGGAGAACAAAATATGTTTAGCATTAAAAAAAAGTTCAGATCTCTTACTGCAGAAGAACACATTCCTGGTACACAAAAGTGTCTCAGCAAAAACAGTTTATTTTTGTCTAATGTCAAATTCTAATTATTCTTCCACTCAGAAATGTCACTAACTTGAGCCACTGCAAAAACTGCATTTTTCTCAATAGTGCACTCAAAACTTCTTCCTCCCAGAAGTTCAAAGTTCTGATTTTTTCAACTAATGCCTATATACCTTACCAACTTCAATACTTTTTGGATACAAGATCTCTCAGGTGAAGCCAGATAAGTTCAGTATACAGAATAATTGTGTACTTTACACAAAGGCTGCAGTAACAATAGAGCACTGAGCAACTAAGGGAGAACAGGAGATCTCAGTAAAACTGGGCAATGACTAAAACTCAACTTCAGAATAGCAACTTTTCATCAATACAGTTTCTCCTATACATGTCTTCGAAAAAAAACTTTTAATACCTAATTATCAAGTCAGTTCAGATCTTTATTGCAGTGTTTCCATGAGGAAAAAAAAAAAAAAACAAAACAAAAAAAAACACCAAAAAAACCTTCACACTTAACGGAACATCTTAAATTTTACCTCTTTTCTACTTTCAGTTTTGTACCACAACATCTGCCAGATAGCATGTTGGAGGAAGCACTGCAGACATCCATCAAGCCAGACAACAAAACTGACTTCATGCCCTCTAAGTTAGACACATGGTTTGGTTTCAAATTATTTAGCCAGACTTTAGGATGTGCCAACTGCTCAATTCTCCTTCTCAGAGGACTGAAACAACTCAAGGGTAAAACATGGCAGCAAAAGAACAATCCACTTTGACAATATGATTATATAAATCATTACAACCCAACCACAGCACAATACCCCGAGTTCAAGTTGTGCCAACACAACTATGCAGGGAGCTATACTGTAAACTCTTAGTTTTGATGTGAGTTAAAAATAACTCCATAAAAGGAAGTTAGGTGAATTTTGGTAATTTTATCTACAGCCCAATAAACTGTTAAATCAGCAAACAACAATACAATAAACTGTACTGCCAGAAAAAAGTAGGAAGACAGTAATTATGTCATAGTGTATCACAGAATTTATGTGTGGTCTTGAAGCCCCACTGATGCTGGGAGCGGACAGACTACCCAAAAGAACCTTACCAGAGCCTCCACTTTAGGAGGGGGGAAAAAAAAAATAAGCATTACATTGTTTTAAAGAAAACTTGGAGAAAAACCATTTCTTGAGCTTTGAATGTTTTCTAACATCTAAAATATAAAAAAAACCCTTAATACTTAGTGCAAAAGATAAGTTAAAATAATTTTTATATATCTGTAACTACACTTTTCAATCAAGATTTTAAAAAGCAAACTCATCATTACTGATATCACATCATCTCACAAAATGCACAGTTCCTCTAACTCCATTCTAAATCAATTTGTACTGAAGGTACATGTTGTCTTAATATTTTGTCTAAATATTAAAGAACTAAAATCATGATTCAATCATAAATAGTGATCTTATAAAGTAACTTCCAAAAAGAAGAAATAAAATAATGCAACAGAAGACCTGAAATCACTAAAGATAATTTGCACTGTAGTGAAATCTATAAACACAATAAAGACCAATATTATAGTCTTTTACACCAACATTCAAACAGAAATAGACAAGCATAAAAGAACCCAAACTGCAATTGTACAAACATAACCACAACTGAATGGCTGTGCTTTCTGCACTTCTATGAGCTTCCTTTCACAAAAGCAAGGCAGATTATCATACTCTGAGAATCTAGTAATTTTGACTTTTGTTCTTTGAAATTATTATATTTAGCACAAAGGCTGGAGAATTTCCCTGACTTAAATACAAAGTCAGACACAGAACTACACATAAATAAAATCCTGATTTGCAGAGTCCAATTGTACCATATTAAAATGCAAGAGATCTCTTAGTTCAGAATTCCTGCTAAATCTAAGCAGACAGGCAGAAATGGGGGTGGTGGGCCTAACCCAGACAAGACCAACTAGCAAAAAATCAAATCCAAGCATCAAACATTTCTTTTAGGCACCACAAAAAAGCTTTTCAATAAGAGGTGAACTTTGTAAATATCTGCAGATAGCTGTCTCTGAAGGCATGACAGGAAATGTTTTGTTAGAAATGTTTTAGACTAGGCTGGCATAATTTATAAAGATGAGGACAACATCTCTGAAATGTGCAATACTTGTTTGTGAGGATAAGGCTTTTTTGAGAGCTCCCATAAGTTCAGACTTCTAAAGTCTTTCTTGTCTGCAAGTGTGGAGAAAGAGAATACTCTGGAGGAAAGGCAAGAGCAGTAATGGCACGAACAGCATAAATGTATTTTTTCAGTCCAATGTGCAATCAGTCTGGAGGGAGGCAGGTACTGCCAAGCACTGTGAGGATCATGCTGTTGAAAAGATGAGTATGCAGCAGGAGTCACTTTGACTGAGCAGACATAAAGATGCAGGTCTGCAACAAAAGAAAAGCAGGCAGAAAAAGATGCCCAAGATGTGAAGATTTAAAACAAGAACTAAATAGAATTTAGAAGTTACTGTCTTGAGGAACAGGAAGAACTGCAGTGGAAAAGATTAAAAGCAGTACTCTGTCTTAAGTTAAAAGCCACTTATCTTTAAGAACATGACATGCCAATGTTCCAATATGAATCACAAGAAGCTACTCGGGAACAGAAAAGTGGCTCTCTCGGTCATTAGTATAAAGGTATCCATTGAACTTAAAGGTATCCATTGAACTTAAATGTATAACTGTGATTACCGAGAAAGAAGACACATAATTACAGCTGGGAAATACATGGCCTGTGACCTCCTGGATCCAGGATCCACTTCTAAAGAATGTTTAAGGCCGATCTGTTGCCTTTTTCATTCAAGATACAAGAACCTTAACACCGAATTTGCTATATTAGGTGAAGAATGTAATAAAGCGCTAATCCTATAAACTTATGCTGCCAATTTGAAAATACTCATAAAACCTGATGAGCTAACCTCATACCAGAAGGCTTTCTGCTAAATGAGGTGCTGCCTGTTCTCCCGCAGTTGGCATAAATTCAGTGTTATGTGCTTTAGCCAATTCAAGAAAAATGCACTTGCAAATCCACACCTGATCTGGATCACATGTGTATTAACACAGCACATGGATCGGTCACACAGAACTGCCACCTCCCAGCACAAGTAGAATTACATTCATTCTGCAAACATCACTTGAACTTTTATTTGTTGAATACTAAAAGTTGAGATGAGGAACGATGGAAGAGAAAACCAACTTGGCTCCACTGAATTCTCTACTTGGAAGCCAGCCAAAATATAAACTGCTTTTCAAAAATCTCACACTAAGTATATGAGCTTATCTATACAAAGCAACAACAAAAAATACAATAAAACAAAAAATTACTTCAGTTAAAACACAGAATTTTCGGAATTGTCAACTTGAAACATTAGAGTGCTTAAGGAAAAGTACATACTTTTTAATGTTAAATTTTCAGTGTTGGCCAATGTAATACATTTTATGTAGAGTTTTCATGCACCTCAAGAATTTCTTTGTAACACACTGACTGAAAATAACATTAAATGAAATAAGCTTGATGACAATGATTTCAAAAGATATAATCATCGAAACCCCATGTATAAACAAGCATTTTTCATCTGGCTTACAAACTACATGCTCAAATTCAATTTACTTCTAAGAATGAGGATGGCTCTCAGAAATTTTCAAGGACAGGCTCTCCTGCTGTTGGGATAGCACACTGAAGTGCATAGAATTACAAGGTTAAAATAGTTATACATGGATAATGCTTAGAATCCAGTATTTTTATTCCAAATGACCTGCAGTCAAAATTGTATAAAGGGATGAACCAACTGACAGATATAACAAAAGAACTTGGATAATCCAGTTCAACAATATTTTGCATAGATTAGATATATCTGCTTAGAGGCAGGACAACAGAACATAAATCTAACAAGCATCAGTGATACTGTAAAAAAAGTCATGTTTCAGGTACAGCAATGTCACTCACATCTCTCTTTTAATTAAATCTCCACAATTTCCCGTTTCAGAAAAAACCTTTGGAAAAGCATATAATGGAATAAATTAAATTTCAGGTCTAGAAATAGACTGATTTTATGAACATATCTTCCTTCATTTGAGCAATCTAGCTCAAGCTTCCAGTAGGATTCTCTAATCACCATATAAAAATACAGGTTTTATAGATGCTGGAGTAAATCTGATTTATTGGGTCAATAGAGCGACGTGACCTTTTTCTACATAAGCAAGGTGTTTTAGATGCTCCTCACACACTTTTCCTGGCAGCAGACCACAATTTGTACTTTTCCTTTTATTTCAGAGTCTTTTTAGCAGAACAAGCCCATAAATAGATGTAGGAGTACAACCGAGTGGATGATAAACTATGACATGTGGGCTGAACAAGCAATTGGGAAAGTGAGTGGTGAGAAGAAAATGACTCTAGTGAAAGTAACTCTAAATAGTTTTGCCATCACATAAAGCATTCACATCACATTTAAGACATCTGATAGAGTTGCAAGGAACAGTAACAGCAAAACTTCCATTCCAAACCATGTGAAATACACAAATGCACCCATGGCTGTATGCACAAAACCTCATTCAGAGTTCACTAAACATGTAGGTAATCTTTGTTTAAACAACCTTCGAAACATTGGTTCTAGGAGAAGCCAGCCTGCTTGCCTTTATACCTCTTTTTAATAAGGTATGGAGAAATACTAAACCAACCAAGCTGCTGCTCATAACAACGTGAGAATCCAAATGTATTTGACCACTTGTTCCATATTCTAAGGTTTCATGAGATTCCAGCAGAAAATCTTTTCAGTATTAGAAACAGAGAATTTATAAATTTAAGCTCATAACATAGGGCTTTGTACATAAGAGCATTAAACAACTGAAAATAGCGACAAAATCCATCCTCAAGTTTAAAGCATCTTTAAATGGACTTTATCTGTATCCAAGGAATATGATTAAAAATACTACAAGTACTCATACACAGGTACTGCAAGTTCCATACACAACAGCAAAACACTGAAAAATCATTTCAAATGCCTTGCCAGAAGACACATAAAGCATTACTTTGCCACCTTTTTTTTAAAAAAAAAAAAAAAATCTACCTTCTGCAGTATTATTATGGATCCCATACAAGAGAACCTTTCCATGCAACTGATGTCAAAGGTATTCAAGAATAGGCACTGTACCAACCAAAAACCTAACACTTCCTGGAAAACAAACCAGAAAGAAAAGCTTTGTTTCTCTCACCACCAAAATTTTAAACCTATAAACACATTTTAGGACGTTTGTTTTTCCCATACTAGGTTTGTTTCATCTACACATAAAAGTTGCTCAGTTTCTTGTACCTTTCTAGAGCCATTTTAGAATATAGCAACAGAAAGTTATTTAAGAGGTTTACTGCAATGTTTGTAGTGAACAGGAGGCGAGTAATGCAGCAAAATCAGTGTCGAGGGGAATGAGAAATTGAGGAATCATTTAAAAAGTTTGCCTGCAGCTTCAGATCTGAGGGTGAAACTGCAACCTAACAGCTACTTTAACTCCCGATTAGAAGGATTCAGTCTGGTTTAACTATGCGGAATATACTGCAAAATTCCCTACAACATCGATTCAGTTCAAATCTTGCAGCATTCAGCTTTTCCCAACCCGTACACTAGTTTTAGTTCCGGCACAAATGTATTCTAATTAAAACCCTCACTTCCTTTTTTTCTTGTAATTTTAAAAGTAATCTTATCTTACTTATCTTTTACACACAAGCATATCACTTAAAACACACAAAAAGGCGAGCTTCAAGTGCTTGTGAGCCAAACTCAAGAACCCGAGATGGCACGATATGAGTCACTGTATTATAGATGTAGAACGCCGATTAAGGCTCAAGTAACATAAGCAAGTTCCACAAAAAGGAGAAGAAAAAAAAAAAAAAAAGCAATGCAAAAAGTTAAACGGTTCTTTGCCTTTTGTTCTTTTGCCGCTTTCTGCACTTGATTCTCTTAGGAACAGTTTAAGAGATGTCCGGGTCTACAAGAAACATTTAAGAGTAAATATCCTCCGACGTAACATTTCCTTCCTCTCAGCAGATGAACAGAGAGAGAATCCAGGTCAGGAGTTTCGGGCGTTCTCCCGTTCCCACGGAAGGCAGGGCCCGGGACAGACCAGCCGAGCAGCTGCCCCTGATCCCGGAGGAATCGAGGCGCCCACCCGCCCCCAGGGGCTGCTGTGCCCCCCGCCACCCCCAGAACTCCCGAGAGAACCCGAGCACGGACCCCTCGCTTCGGGGGCTCCCTCGCCCCCCGCCCAGCCCGGCGGGCACCTGCCCCTCCCCGGGGGGGGGGGGGCCGGGAACTGCCCCGGGCGGACCCTCCCCACACGGCAGCCCTTACCTAAGAGCAGCAGCTTCACCTCCCTGGCCGCCTTCTCGCCATCCTCCCGCAGGTTCCTGTCGATCATCTTGCTCCTCTCCACCGCCGCCTTGTCCTCGGCGCTCAGCGTGCACCCCATCTTGGGAAAGGGGCTGCTCGGCTCCGGCGGCAGAAGGGAAGCAGGGGAGCGGCGGAGCTCGGCGGCGGGGAGGCGCTGAGGAGGGCGGGGGAGCGGCTGCTCCCCGCTCGCTCTTCTCCTTCCCCCGCTCCCTCACCTGGGGCGCGGCGGCGGCGCGGGCACCGCGCGCCGGGTTCGTCTCCCGGGAGGGCGGGGAGGGGCGCGGGGGAGGCTGTGCCGAGGGAGCGGGGACAGCGGCAGGAGGGACGGGCGCTCCGAGGCCTCGCACCGGGCCCGCCGCTGGCCCTGGGGCTGCTGCGCGCGCGGCACCGGCACCGCCCCCGCCCGCCGGAGGAGCGCGGGCGCGCGCGCGCCGCCCACGCCGGGGAAGGGGAGAGAAGATGCGCGTGCACGGCGGGAAAGGGTGGCGGGCGCGGCTGTCGCGCGTGCGCGGGGCGGCGGCGGCGCGAGGGGAGCGGAACAGGATCGGGACGTGAACGGGGCTGGAAATGGGGGAACAACGGGAGCAGAGCGTGAACGGGGCTGGAAGCGGGGGAACAACAAAACCAGAGCGTGAATGGGGCTGGAAACGGGGGAACAACAAAACCAGAGCGTGAATGGGGCTGGAAACGGGGAAACGACGGAACCAGAGCGTGAATGGGGCTGGAAACGATGGCACAGCGAGACCGGACAGCGCGCGGGGCTGGGGGCGCCGCGGCCGCGTGACGTCACAGCGCGCGCGCCCCGCGCACCTGGCCGGGAGCCGTTGGGGGGCTCGGATTCAAACGGCGCCGCGCGCGGGAGGTTCCATTGCTCGGGGGGCGGGGGGAGCGCCGGGCGGGGCGGTACCAACGCCTGCAGAGGGTGAGGTCCTCGCCCCCGAGCGCCCCGTGCCCTTGGGTTCCCGCTGCTTCCCGCTACTTCCCGCTGCCAGGAGCCATGGAAGGACATAAGGGTCCAACCCCACTGCCGCTGGGTGCTGGCAGTGGCCTCTCCCCTCGCGGGAGTCGTCCGTCAGTCAGCCCCGTTTTACACCCTGAGTACAAAGTCGAACGAACCATCCCACCCCAGGGCTCAGAGATGCGCAGCCCACTCGCTTGGTCTGGGAACCTTATCTCATCAGTAGCTCTCAGTATGTAAAGGTGGGTGCCGAGAAGATGGAGCCAGGCTCTGCTCAGTGGTGCCGAGCAATAAGACAAGAGTCAACAGGCAGAAACATGCACAGGAAGTTCCACCTGAACACATGGAAAAACTACTTCGCTGTGCAGGTGACCACGTTCTGGAACAGATTGCCTAGGGATATCGTGGAGTCTCCCTCGCTGGAGATAATCGTGAACCATGTGGTTGCAGTCCTGTTCCATGTGTTCCAGTATGGCCCTGCTTGAGCGGGGAGGTTGGGCCCAATGACTCACTGTGGTCCCTTCCAACTTGACTCATCCTGTGATTCCGTGCCCCATCCCAGAGCCCAGCCGTGGGGCTCTGCAGATCCATGGCCTCTCAGGTTGTCCTGTGATTTGTTTTGCTCTTTAATATAAAACCCCTAAGGAAACTATCCATTGTTCCCAAGCCTTTCCCGACCATACACATGTTGTGCTGTTTGGATTACAAAGGAAAGATATCATTACCTGATAATAGGATCACGAAACAAATCGGATTGAAGGGACCTTGGGGGATGATCTATCCTGGGGCAGCTGAGCTGCTCCACGACTGGGACCCACCACCCCAGCGGGTGTGCACCAGCAGGGCCAAACACTGATTTTGCTGAAGTTCTTAGATAAAGCACTATGCACATGGGGTAAAACTTTGTGAATTTCAGGAAAACCTTAGTCAAAACATGAGACACCAGAGCCTAGAAGGCAAGTCTGTTGAATTAAGGTTCGTTGTCCCAGTGAGTCTTTGTTTTTGTAGGATCTCAAGAATTTCTGCCCCCAGAATGAGTTTAAAAAGAGCATCATTTTACAGCACAGAAGGTGTTTTAGTATTTGACTACAAAGCCTTTAAGTCAGACTCAGCTACTACTACACTTAGTAAATTAAAGGGGTTTTTTTCCCTGTAATACTTAAAGGAAAAGTGTTTCAAAGGTTCCATTTTTATTGGATGTGTTGGATTTTCTTCTTTGCAAGGGTCTTCAGATGCTGACACTGAATAAACCATAAGTAATGGTGTAAAAATGAAATAGATAATGCTCAAACTGTAATTTATGTATTTTTACATTTTCTGGCTTGTAGGCATTCACTCAGCCCTAGGAAAGCGTAGTGTAAAAATCCTTTCCTAAACAACATTAATTCTTAGGACTTCATAAGATCTTTCAGACATTTTTTTGACCATCTTTGTTGTGTTACTGCTGTGGAGAGTGGCAGGGCACCTGCGAGGTGTGACTTGCTTCTCTGCCCTCCTGAGTTGTTCAGGTACATAGTTCATTTTGTGTTCCCTTGTGCAGACTTCCACACTGGCACCATATGGGATAAAAGCTTTTACAAAACAGCTCAGCTCACATACTGGGAACTAGTCTTTATTTGGGGTTTTTGGCATCTCCTGTAGTAGAGATAGCAATGTCAAATGCTGCTTAGGAAAGAATAGAGTCAGAGGAGAGGAAAATTATTAAGCTTAGGGATAGTTTTCTGGTTTGGAAATCAAGGACAAAGAATGATTTCTGAGATAAACAACACGTGGTTAGGATATTGGCAAGTGAAAGTACAGATTAAGAGATAAGAAAGTAGTAAACAGAGATTATGGTAGGTGGAAATAATGTGATAATGAGAGCAGCAGATGTTACAAAGATGGAGATACTACAAGCAGGACACCCTAACTTTGAGTGGATTTTGTGCCATTTAATCGTGTACATAGAGCACACATTTTTATACTTTTGACTAGGAGGGTTTTTTGGGGTTCTGTCTCTGTCCTCCTTCCCTTTTAACACTGTTACTACACTCAAAAATGGTGAAATAGGCCCAAGTTCCTTTTCTTTTTATCACTCTGTAGCAGGAAGACACAACTGTATAGTATCTTTTTAACTTAAAAAGACTTCATTTCATAATTAGGGACTTTTCTACTACATTTTTCCTGTTAAAATCCTGTGGATAAGGTGTACCTTTTTGTACATGGACAACATTACAAAATCCAGGACTACTCCTGAAAATCTGCTTGCCTTTATTTTCTCTGACATGCAGGTTACATATGATTTACCAATACTATTTCCTTATGCAGTCTCTTTTGAAATGATAAGAGAACTTTTCATCAGTGTTCACCAATGTCGGTTGTTTAGTTCTACTTAGGGAACAATGGCCCAGGTGATAAATTATTATATTCTAGAGTTACTTTACATACACAGCAGCTCTCACGATCATGGAATAACAGAAACTCCTTTAACAGTGCCCAGAAAGGCTGAAGAGTGATTCCTGTCCTCTGTTAAGGACCAGAAACTCCAAATATTCAGAACAGAGTTTGTCAGTGCAGTGATGTACAACAAATAATGTCTTACGTGATGTTGTAGAGCAGTGTGGGCCTGAAATTACATCTGGAGCTACATCTGTCTGTGATGTCTTAAAGTATTTTTTTTTTAATCTAAAATATTCTACTGGGCAGTGAAAGAAACTACAGTTAAATAGTTAAATATAGTCTGTATTTGGGCAGTACACCATCAATCAGTTTTATTCCAAAGAGTCAGAAATGTGTTTGCTCTAACTCATTGATTAGAGTTCCTTCACGGCAACTCTAATAGTTATATTGCCATATGGTTATATGAGACATCCCTGCAGTTAGAACTGTACAGCTTTTACTTTCATCTGACAAGTTGGGAAATTGCTTAGGAGCTCTTTGTGTGTTTTGTGGCCTCATTCCTGAGCGGGGATTACTTCAAGAGATTTTGTTGTTTTGCTTGGTTTAACAACAAAAAACTGTTGTTTGATATGACCTCCTTTTGAGTTCCCATCATCAGCTCTTGAGCTCATTTTTCTGTAAGATTATCTTTAGCTGCTGCTGCATGGGCTTCATAGATAAATTTCTTGTGTTTGGAATGAAATACAGTGTTTTATAGGGATAATAATCAGCCTTCAGCCTTCTATTTTGCTGTTTTTCAAATTTTAATTTAAATTATCTGATTTAATAATCTTATTTGCTCTCATCTTTAGCAACACACAGTACATAAAATCATATATGAGAAACTGAATAAAATTGTTATGAAAGAAATAGAGGAACATGGGCAACTTGAATTTCTGCCTTTGGAAAAGTGAATAGAGCAAGGTAAAATTCTTTCTGAATAAAGCATGTAACTATATGCATAATTATATCTCCATGCCTAAAATAAAATAAATTTTTATCTAATTTATTTAATTTCTTTTTGTGATAAGAAAGCCAATTGTTCCCAAGGTATGGTGCCAGGTATCTTCTTCCATACTACTGCTTCAGTTTTAAAATGTGTGTGTTGCATCATGATCTTTAACCAGCTGCTTGACTTTTTTACAGTTGTAGTAGTCCCCATTTTTGGGGGGGTTTAATTGTGATTAAATGAGAGGCCTCTTGTGATGCTATGGTTCCATGTGGGACCATATCTCATAGAATCATAGAATGGCTTGGGTTGGAAGGGACCTTAAAAACCATGTCATTCCAACCCTCCTGCCAAGGGTGGGGACGCCTTCCACTAGACCAGATTGCTCGAAGCCCCATCCAACATAGCCTGAACACTTCTAGGGATGGGGCATCCACAGCTTCTCTGGGCACCTTGTTCCAGTGCCCCACCATCCTCACAGTAAAGAATTTCTTGCTAATATCTAGTTTAAACCTACTCTCTTTCAATTTGAAGCCATTTCCCCTTGTCCTGTTATGCTTCTGTAAAAAGTCTCTGTCTGTCTTGTAGGTTCCCTTTCAGTACTGGAAAGCCACAGTTAGGTCACCCCAAAACCTTCTCTTTTCCAGGCTGAGCAATTCCAGTTTCCTTATAGGAGAGATGTTCCATCCCTCTAATCAACTTTATTGTTCTCCTCTTGGAAGGCAACCCAACAGGTCCATGTCCTTCCTGTACTGAGGATCCCAGAGCTGGATGTCACACTCCAGCTGGAGTCTCACCAGAGCAGAGCAAAGGGGCAGAATCATCTCCCTTGACCTGCTGCCCATGCTGCTTTTCATGCAGCTCAGGATACAATTGGCTTTCTGTATCTAAACCATTACTGACAGTAAAAAGCTGTATCTATCATTTGAAATTTAAACAGATGAAAAAACGGTAAAACAAGCCCACCATATGAATTAAATGTCAAGTGCCTGTCTGCCCCATTGCAAAATACTTTCATTCCACCTCCAAGAACCTCTGGATTACATTGTGTGCATACACAAAGCTGATTCTCCTCTCATGTTACTGTGATTAATTAATGGATAGTGGATACTTTAGATGTTAATTATCTATGATAATGTGTTCAGCCATGTCACTAATGACAGGGCAGAGCTCATGCAGCACCTCTGTGAAAGGCCTTTCTGACTAAGATTTTGTATGGTTAATTCAAAATGAAATTTTTTCTTGGAACCGCAAAACAAGTTCAGCTTTAAAATTTGCCAGCGCTGTAGCTGAGCAATGCTGAATTGATGAAGCTGCAGCTTGGTAGAACACTAACACCTATACTGCTTGTTAATATGGATGCAAGTAATTATTGTCAGTGCCTTGGGAGATTCCAAGGTGTATATTGTGCGAGCATGGTGCTGTTGGGAGAGGAGGAGATGTGTGCCATGTGTGCCAGTGAGTGCTATGCACACCCTAGTACTCACTGCTGCCCTAAAATACACTGTGAGAATTCTGTTAATTTTAATGAAGGCAGTTCTAATTACACTAATGTGGGAGGAAAATCAGCTTTGTGTATGCACACAGAGTAATCCAGAGGTCCTTGGAGGTGGACTGCATTTATTTTTTTAGGAGGAGGCTCAGCAATGGGCCAGAGGAGAATTTGACATTTCATTCATGTTATGTTAACCTCTCCAAAAGACCAGGTTTCCAGTGAGTTGTATGAGTATCTAAGTTGATGATTTCAGTATTCAAAACACTGTAAATAAGTCATCTACTAGAATATGATAGAGCGAGGAACAAATGTTCAGCAAAGCAGATTTCCTTTTGTGCAGTCTGATGTTTTTGAAATATTATCCTGTTAGATTTATTTCTGAATAGTTACAGCAAAAGAAACTACATAATCTGCTGTGTATTCTAACCCTGAGCTGCAAATTAACTACTCATAATACAGACTTCATAGTATAAATAAACAAAACAAAAACTCATTGAAAAATAGAGCACTTTATTAATAAATATTATATTAATTTAGAGGAGAAAGAGATACACATGCACAGATACACATTTATTTCCATAGTGGTAAGATACATACAAAAAATCCTGTAGAACTTTAGGACATAGTGTCTTTAGTATATCCATGCCAGAAATGGATTGTTCGTAAAAGAAACCACAAAAAAATCAGCTAAACCTGTAATATTATGAAATACATGGCTCTTTGGGGTGTGGTCCATGCAGTTACATTATGTTTTGTTCCTTTGTACGTAGGGGTAAATTGAAATTATTTCCCAGGAAATGTGAAACAGCACTGAACCACTAAGTGTTGCATTTGTAAATGTTACTGCATGTGAGTAAAAATTAGGTACATGAATAGGTATATTCATATGCAGCTATCACATCAGCAAAAATTTCAAAGTGGATATCATTCTGTTTGTGTAAAGCTTCAGTAACTCTTTTTTGTAATGGCTACTTCAATTTTGAATTGTAGGAGGTAAAGATCAGTGTATATGCAAAAATATCCAACAGTAGGATGTTTACTGTTATGATGCTAGGTCTTCATAGGTTGGTGTTTTTTTAAATGACTTTCAGGTAAATGTATTTATTCAAGATTCATAAAGGTATAGTGTGTAAAACAACTACATAACATGTTACACTAAATGAGATATTAAGGAAAATTGCTTCAAGAATGTTCCATTTTTCCCACAGCATAACTGTAAGATAATGCAAAAACTTTTTGACTGTCATACCTAAGTGTTTTCACATATGCTCTGAAAGGCAGCCTGTGAGTGCATACCTATAAGTATAAAGCAAGTCAGTTTGCTTTTACTGCATTTGAAAATATATGAACATTACTTATTATGATAAATTAATTCTATAATATATTAATATAAGGTTTTAATTCCTAGTTATAAATATAGTACAAATCCAGCAATGATTTTGCTCACAAAGCATATCAACAAACCAAAGAATAGGACTGATTACTTACCAAGATTCAGAGATTTTTTCAATAATTACGATTTTAAAATAAATTGCAGGTAAAATCTGTTGATTGAATGAAGTAGACTGTGACCACGTTATGCAATAAATGTTGTTTTCTTTCAAATGAATGTTGCTTGATATTTATGTGTAAATTAAAAGTAATTTCTATGAAGTGGTCCTTTTATTTTTGCAAACATTTATGTGTGGGTTGTTGCAGTAGTCTTTCCGTTTTAGAATGCTGAACAACTCTAGTTGAGTAGTGATCAATAAATACCAAGAAAAATAACTTTGAATCACAGCATATTCCAAGTTGGAAGGGACCCACAAGGATCATCGAGTGCAACTCCTCTCTGCACAGGACCATTCCCATGAAATATTTACCGAAGTAGATCTATGCGTGATGACATCAACTCTAATACTATAGACCTTGGAACTGTAGTAGTGTAAAAGAATCTCGTGATTACAAAAGGTGAGGATGAAACAAAGGCATAAAACTGCTGCCTCCTTCCAGGGATTGCTGTGGAGCAGCAACGTGATGCAGATCTGAAGGAAGGCCTTTGCTGTGGTTTTACGTTTATGTGTTTGCAGAATCTTTGAAATGTTCCTGTTCATTCTCAGTAATACCAGGCCCCAGATTCTATCCAGAGTTATATCTATGCTTGCTTTTACTCTTAGCTAGTAATTAGCTCTGAATTCTGAAGCTTCTGAAGAAGGGCTTGTGTGCCTTAAAGCTTGTCTTTTTTTCCTTAGCTACTCCAGTCAATCTAAATAAACCAACAAACCATGGTTTTAAGCATTTTATTAGAAGCAATTAAGTTCATGGTTCAAATCCTAGATACACTGGAGTCAATGGAAATGTGACAATTACTATTACTCTAGAATTACTATTCATAAGTACAGCCAGAATTTCTCTTTTGGAACTGCTCAAGTGCTTCAAGTTACACATGTGTTTAAGTGCATTCCTGATCTACAGCCAGGCTGCTCAGCATCTTTCAAAACAGTTTTGTAGTTAAACAGATTATGCTGACACTCACTGTGTTGCAAAACTATTGTTTTTACTGGATAAGTGAAGAAAGTTATTATACTTTTTGACTAAAATCTGATCCCAAATGATTTGGGAGGAAAGATACAGTCCTTGAAGAGTAACACTGGAGTTTATTTCCATTGAAAATTTGTGTTTTTGTGGACCAAGTAATTTTCTCATTTAATTTTCCTTAAATGGCCTAAAAAAAGCAGAACACATCATGTCATCACAAAGACCTGGATAAATATGCAGGATTTTCTGTAATGCAGTGGCAAGAATGGTTGAATTTTGCCGATTCAATAATTACTCAGAGCAAAACAGACACTTTCCTTATTACAGGAAATAGCGGTTTCTAATGCTACTTCCTTAATCTTCGAAACAGGAACAAGTAAACCCATCACATAGTTGGTTATATTTCAGTGCCTCTGTTTGTTTTGGCATTTGCTTTGCTTTTATATAAATTAGTACGAGTTGCCTGGGTAATGTTTTTCATTCTGTTGTTTGTTTACATGTTCAACATCTTTAAAGCTTGTAGTAAAAATGGGCTGCTACTTTTTTCTAGTAGACTCGTTCACTTTTCTCATATCTACACAGAATACAGAAAATTAATGTTTTCAAAGTTATTAATTTTTAATTTACATTGTGATTTGAATACTATTATGGTGTTTAGCTGAATAATACATTATGTCTAATGGTGCCTGGTATTATAAATTACATTTTTAATATAATCTTCTCTTTGAAAACTAAACAGTTTTTCCTTGGATTAGTCTGTTTAAATCTTACCCACCCCTCAAAAAAAACCACCTACATGTAGCAGAGGAGGATTCTGATAGAAGATTTTCTTTTCTTGAATGAAGTTTGTAGTATTAAATGTGTTAACAAAATAAAATAAAACAACACAAGTAATGTTTTGTTTTGTTTTTTCATAAGAATATAATGTTGAAACAGGCATTACATCTATTTGTAAAATAACATGAAAGTATTCTTGGAAATGTTTTGTCTTAAAAATGTTATGGTTAAAAATAGAAATAAAATATATTAGCTAAATACTGTTGACATTATTAATACCAAATCCCAGAACCACTGTAAGGAAAGAAAATTGCTGTCATCAATATCCGTAAGAAAGTGGTAAAAGAATTGAAAATAAAAACCTTAAGTTGCAAACTAATTTCTTCTCCTCTCCAGTATGCAAAAATAATTATTCCTTGTCTGTCGGAAGATCACCTGATTGAATAATCTGGCAAACTACTCTGCACAGTTTACTCTGTCATGTTGAGCTTTTGCTAGTATATCTAGGCTTTATTCCCAAGAAAACAGATGCAGTTTTCAGCTTCTCTCTTAAGGGGTATTTGGAAGATCCAGATATTTCCATAACTGAGCAGAACTATGAAACTAAATTATGAGCCTTTGCTGCAAGAATTTGGGGAACCAAGATTAAGAAAACTGTGTATTGATAAAACTGGCTAAGGGAACAAAAACAGGAAATGCTTTTAGATGAGAAAGAGCTATCAGGAATTTAAACAGGAAAGGCTGAGTACTGTTTGTTACTGCAGAATGCTGATGCTGTGTGCAGAATGACCATTGCTCTGACTGTTAGAGCCTTGACAGAAACTCTGTCCAGGGTTAGGCAGTCCAGCTCAGCAATGCTAAATGGTCCACAAGGTACTTTACTGGTTAAAAGCTGAAAATTGAATGAAAGTCAGGCATCCAACTATTCCCAAAATTAGTAGGACCAACTTGCAAACAGGAATCATGACCAGAAAAAAGAACTTGGACACGTTAGAAGAGTGCACTATTGCAGCTGGAGTCAGGGAAATCCTGGGCAAGCTGTGGGAACCAGACGTGTAGTGAGGTCCAGCTGGAGCTGCCTAATGAAGTACGGAGACAGTAATCCAGAGCTGGCCACGAATGGGGAATGAGCAGGTATGGTTCTGGCACTCAGAATGGGCTGTTATCTGCAGGACAGAAAGCCTTGGGGGAGAAAAAGGGAACGTATGGCAATGGTTTAAATGCCACTGAGACGTGCTCTATGGTGGGAGTGCAGAGCTGTGCTGCCCAGGGCTGCGGCACGGCAGGAAGGCAGTGTTGAGCCAGGAGCTCACAGTGCTGCTCATCTCTGACCTGCAGGGCCACTGCTCACTGAAACTGGCCAGTTGAGATAGCAGTACAGGTCTTAGTGGCTCCCTAGCTGATGAATAGCAATGGATATGTCAATGAATAGCTGTAGTTCACAAGTTTCACTTCCTGGCGTTCACAGCAGTCCCTCACAAGGCTCAAGGCTGAGGCAGAGCTCTGGTTTCCCAACATACCTGCAAGCCATGGGCATTTTTCCCCAGAACTGCCTTAGAATGAAACCAGATCAGTAGTGTAGGGAGAGAGCAAAAGAGTCTGGAGCCCCCAAACTGCATTTTTACAAAAAAATGAAAACAACTAACTAAAAAAATCAAACAACAAAAAAACCCCATCCCTCCCCTCACATTCACCCCTTCCCCTGCCCCAACCCTCATAATATTCTCATAAGTTCTAAACTGACCATCCATATTGAATAAGCCTTCTCACTTACTGACCTCTGCATCCTTTGCCTGTTGGAGCAAAGTACGAGTAAGTCCCAGCACAACTCTTGGTTTTGCTACGCAAAGTTGGCATGAGTTTGGGCTATATTGTGATCTTCCAGTTCTGAAGTGTTTTCAATTAATTTATAAACAGTAGGTTTCTACAAGTATCTGTTCCTACAAAACCAGATCTGATGTTATTTTATTATCTATTAAAAAGCAGTGATGAGATGATACATATAGAAATATTACTTTTTTAAAAATTATGATATTCACATTGAAATAGTGCTGCCAAGATATTCCCTGCTGCAGTAGGCTGGTCAAGCTTGACCAAAAACAGAGAGTGGATACACAATTAACTTCTTATGAAGTAAAAGGTAGGAATAAAATAAATTCCAAACAACATTTTACTGAATTTTATTTTCCAAAAATAAATCTTTATTCTTGTGAGGAAAATCTGTAAGGTTTTGACTAAGTATTCTATGACATTCAGACTGAAAATGCAGCAATATGCCTTATCCATGATTCAGACCGTAGAGGGATTTCAGAGAAGTGAGGTGGCAGATTTTTAAAACATATATAAAATTTTGTGTCTTTATATAGATATATAATCTTGTAATTTGTGACATTTATGTAAACATTTTGTCCAGATTTTCATGGATGGATGGGATTTGTCAAAGGGTTCTGCAGAAAGCAGAACTCGTTTCTGTTCTGTTCAACTCTGTACTTGATAACTTAGAATTAATTACCATACCATATCTGATAAAACTTGCATATGACACACAGGCCAACAAAACACTGAGTAATGATGAGGATAACATAGTCATACACCAGGTCCTAGAATGATTGTACTGCAGGGCCCTGGGAGGGGAGGTAAAAGATGTTTATATAGCTAAACAAAGAGGAAGTGTGTAAAGAGGCAATTCTATGTCTTCTTGAAGTTTCAGTGAGGCCAATATTGAAATACTACTTACAGAACTAATTGGATGCACCAGAAAAAAGGAAGTTGAAAGTCTACAGCCAAAGTATAAATCATCATTAAAATGCCCAGGGAGAATTGGGCATGATGAAAAGGATGAGGAATGTGAGCAGCAGGAGAAGGAACTGTCTGTCCCGCGACTCACACTGGCTTGGACAGGCCCTGCAGAAGGTTTCACACAGCTGTGTGGTACCAGGGAGCAGGCAGGGCACCTGTGGAGCAGCCACATCCCACCAGGCAAAACTGAGGAGACAGCTGAAACTTTCTCAAATGGCAAGTGCATAGTTTATGGGTCAGTGATACATGGAAATTAAACCAGATAATCTGGTTTTTATAATTCCTTAATGTCAGTATGCCTATGATAAAATAAATTAGGAATTAAGTGGAGCAAATCTCTTCTAATTAGAGGTTACAAACTGCCTCAATGTGATCTTGCAAAAGAAAGATTCCCCAAGTGAAGCTGATTCTCAAAGCAGCATGATTGCCCCTTAGTTAAACTAAAGCTGTATGACTTGCCGTGGATAGCTGTGATACAGAATTCTGTAATTTGAATAAAAGGAACCTTTTAGTTCATTCTGAAATGTGGTGGAGATACCTGGTAACTTTGATGTTCCTTTGAACTCCCTTTTAGCTCATTGCTAGCCGAATAGCTGCTGGGCCTTGCAGATGTAGTTCAAAACCTGATTTATGTTACTGATTAAAAATCATCTATAAGCCACTGGAAAAGAGAAGTATGGGCTTGTAAGTATGCCATATGGGTTTATCCACCAGCTTTACCAAGCCTTTTACTGGATCTGACTGCTGAGTTTTGATTCATATGTATTAAAGTTTCAGATCTTGGTGATGGCAGAAAAGAGAAGCTTGTGTTGGCACTAAAAACCCACTTCTGTAGTTACATTGTTGTGCAGAGTAGTCCAGCTCCTCAGTCTCTCATCTGATTGATATCTGAACAGGAAAGTGTATATTTCTGATAAATGTGACAATGAGAAGTGGAGAGGGAACAGATGGTGCTTTCTGGTGGTGGCGTCATGGGTGAACGTGTGAACATGTGATGCAGCTCTGTGACTTGGCCTGGAGATTTCAGAGACACCGCGACCAGCACTGATAGTGAGTTGGTTTTGCACGGGAGTTCCCACACTGTGCAGCGCAGGAGCAGGGCAAGTTCTGAGCTAAGGGGGGCCGTGCAAGGGAAATGCTTTGCATTATCGTGCTCCAGGGAGGGCTTGTAAGGTCAGACATACTGCCTACCTTGCCTACGCTACAGAACTGGCTCCCTGGCCCCTCTGGCCCCCCAGCACAGTTTGAAAGTGTCTGTGTGACCCAGACACCCTCTAATAGTGTCCTCAGTACAAAACAGTAATGAATGCTCACGGCTTGCTATGCCCTATTTAAGGCCACAGTAAGAGAGCAAACAATCAGGATTTCAGGGATGAGGAACTATTAAAGGTATCAGAGAACCATGGCCTTCTTCTCAGGAATAAGCATTGCAGTACTGCCTCTGCCACACCAGGCCAGCCTATACTAATGTAAGTGTTACTTTTCACACCAAACTTTTTAATTTTAACTTCCTCTTTATATATGTGCTATTCACACATATGCATTGTTTATTCACAAGCATGTTACAGCTTCCAGTGGGTTGAAGCAGGCAGTGGGGTATCTCTATTCATACATTTCTGCTTTTTAATAGGATCTATTCAGAGCAAGACAAAAACCTGATTGAATGCTGGAAGAAATTTTGTATCATAGAGTCATTTAAATGTGAACTAGGACATTCTCTGGACAATTACATAAAAATGGCGAGTGACCCTCTGTACAATAGTTGCTTTCAACATTATCCAAGGCCAAGACAGGCTTTTTACAGTTACATAATGCAGATGGGTCATGAGCAGCCAACACAGAAATGTCTGGCATTGTGCAAAATGAGAATCACATTTGGCGAAGTTGCAACCAAAAAAAAAGGACAAAAAGCTTCCCTTTTCAGTATGCCGATCAATTTTCTAATTAACAATATTCAAATATATAAACATTAAGAATCATACAATCATGAAGATTGGAAAAGACCCCCAAGGTCATCAGTTCCATCCTTTGAAATTTTATTCATTTGTAGTTTGAAATCCAAATACTGATAGAAAGATTGGAAAAGGCCTAAGTGTGAAATCTGGAAGGTCTTCAACCTTTGACACACCTGTTTGTGAAAACATCAGCAAAATATTGTAAATGTTTTGTGAAGCTACAGATGAGTGATCATGTCTGCTATTGATTTATATGAAATACTTGTGTTTTGATTTAGAGATATTTGACTCTGTAGTAGCCATAGACTAATTTAGTTACAGAACTGAATTCTGGAATTCAGAAATCCAAACAATTTAGCTCACTGCCAGCGTCCTGCCACCTCTGCTTTTCTTCCTCCTTTTTCCACTGCAAAAATGCTGTTTGGGATTTTTTGTTAATGCTTATTTGCTCATTCTTATGCCAAAACAGTAATTTCACCGAAAAATACCTACAATATAGCTGAAAAAAATACACTTACCTCAGTAAACACCACATTGCAGCAGTGTGACTTTTCTCCCAGTGGTGATAAGGTCTTAAACTACATAGAATTGTTTCAGTGTATGTAATTTGGAGCCTGAAAGCCAAAGGCTTTACAAACAGATAAGTATATGTATTCATATATATCTAAAAATAAAGCCAAATTACACTAAAAAACCTTCTTTGAATGTATATAAATTTTCTACAGGGGAGTAATAGCACAAGCTTCTTTGATATCTCTGCTATTATTTTTTCACTGCTGCGTGAAGGGAACTCTACTGATATTGAAGGAAAATTTATGGTCTTCCTTTGCATTCTTTCTTTCCCTTCCAGGAGGGTAGCAAGAATGTTCATTACTGACATACAGGAACTGTAATATCATCTCAAATTAATTATCCTTATGTGACTTCCCTTTTTTAAGAATAACTGGCCCCTATTGTTTTCCAGTAGATATTCCAAAATATTGTAATGGACAACCAGGTAAGAACACATCAACACAACTTCTTGTAACTGAGACTACTAAATGGTTTGGTTATACAAACTGGTGCTGCAAATATTAGTATACTGATTTTGTGTGACTAAAGAAAATATTTTATTATTCACTCTGATCTATTTTTTCCTCCTTAAACCTTCTTATAGCCACAAAAATACTTTATAGTAGTGAAGAAGTGAATTATAAGTTTCATTAAAAACAAGATTTCCATATCTGCCCTTAGGTTCCTGCTTTTAATATACATAAACTGAATTAAAGTGGAGAATTTTATCAAGAAGAGGGGTTTTTTTATGTTAAATCATAAAAGAGCCCTCTATTACTTGTCATGCAGTCTTCTGCTTCAAGGTTAGCTAGTTTGGGTTGCTACTTCTTTTTGGCAAGATGTGTGCTGTCAATCTGGAACAAGTATACAAAAGACTGAATGTAAGGAGAGTGAAAATTAAATTTAATTCAAAACAATACTGAACAGTGAAAAAGTTTCATTTAATACAAAATGTTTTAATAAAACTTGAGTTGTCAGTCAGTGCCTCTTAACAACATTATTGTCCTGAATGTGATACTAATTAAAGACTTGAGGCTGTTTTTGTCAGAACTATTTTTTTCAAAATAAGGTAGGGAATTATCCCAAAATGCTTTTATCCCTCAACACAGTAAATATGCAGAGATTTAAATTTTAACTCTTTCGTGGAGCCTTCCTTACTATTAAATAATAACAATGAGAAATAATATGATTTGATCTTCTTGTTGAAAGTGGCTTGTTTCCAAACCCTCTTTTTGCTCTCTCAAGTTCATTTCCTCCTCATGGGCTCCTTGGGCTGATAGGGAAATAAGGTAAGAGATACATCTTTTTGCAGAACCCTGGTGCTCAGCTGAAGCAGTGTATCATCTCTGCGTGTCATGGGGGCAATCCCCAGTACAAATTCAGGCTGGGTGGAGAATAAATTGAGAGCAGCTCTGATGAGAAGGACTGGACGGTCAGGTCATGACATGCTCAACATGACACAAAGATGCAACAACTTTGGCTGCTGTGCATCCAGCTCTGGGGCCCCCAAAGTGAAAAGGACATGGACCTGCTGGAGTGAGTCCGGAGGAGGTCACAAAGATCATCAGAGGACTGGAGCACCTCTCTTATGGAAACAGGCTGAGAGAGTTGGGGCTGTACAGGCTGGAGAAGAGGTCTTTCAGTACCTGACGGGGCTAAAAGAAAGCTGAAAAGGGACTTTTTACAGAGGATGTGGAAACAAGATTAAGGGAATTGTAGTATTTTACAACAGAAAGGATATGAAGATCTTATTTAGACCCCTATCTTGATCCCACTGAATTTATAATTAATATTTAGAGAATTGCAGTGAACTTCTGATAATGCTCTTGCTGCACCGAGTATTTAATAATGGCCTTTTTCTACTTCAAGTAAAAACAAAAGTGCAGGCTTACAAGTATTTAATCCTTTTCATTTATTTTGGGTGAATGAACCTGTATAGACATTGATAAATATGTATAGTGTTTAATAACATGGTACCCTTTTCTGTGTTTTCCAAAAGCAGGCTGGCTGAACTCAGTGTGGGCCATTAGCCTCCATTAAAATCTCCCCTGTGGTTCTTCACGTTGAAAATGTTATACTTCACTAACCTTTTCGGGAACACAGCTTGCTTTTTCCATATTAAATGTAAATTCTTTTATCTACCAATTTTCTGTCTGTCAACCCTCTTTGAATTAGTCACCCCATTTCATTATTACATATAAACCTGCCCACCCCTACTGTTGTGTTGTTACATAAAGTTTACTGGAGGCTCATGGTAGACACAAACTGACTAAGGCAGAGCCTAGGGCCCACTGTGTTCTAAAGAACCATCCAGCTTATTTGTAATAATGCAAGATACAAAACTCTTCATAGTGACAGAGATATAATGTCTATGCTCCAGCTGCTGTCTAGCAACATTGAAATCCCTTACAAATGTGTACATTACTCAGCTTCATTCTTTGTACTAAACTCTAAATATAAGGTGCCATTGTTATTAGTAGCAAAGACTGAACATGGAAGCAGACCTTTGCTAAGGAAGTAGGAACAGAACATCTGATCCCTTGGATGATGTTCTTAACATACACATATGAAAATGAATTATTTCTCATAAATATGGGATTAGTTGTGAACAATTCAAGGAAATAGATGTATACTAACTGTTATCAGCTGTGGAGAGAAAGCAAAATTTCTTGATTTTAACAATACTTGTTTGTTGTAAAAAGCACCAAAAGAATAGAAAAGTTGTGGCAAAGGTTTGTCAGAGAAAGAATCCTATTATTGACCTGTTAACTTGAGACTTTAGCTAAGTGGTTTCCCTGACATTAGGTAAAGGAAAATTTTTAAAGGCCTCTTAAGTGCAAATATAAAATTGAATGAGGGAAGCAGTCTGATGAGAAGAACATAATGCCATTAAACTCAGATATATATTTTAAAATATGAGCAAAGCCAATGTTAAAATCAGTCAAGTTAAATGAAAATTTGCAAATGGTTGATGAAACATGAATATGGAAAAAATAATGCACACAGTGATGCTGTCCAAAAGTGTCAGAAGTGCCATATCCCCTGCTGTTTGCGCTGCTGAAAGCATTCAAATAACACCTTGCATCTCAAATCACAATTACTAAGCCTCTTCTTTTGCTTCTATGCTGAGGAGAAAAGGGGGATTGCTATGGAGACAATATACAGCTAATAGCTGGAGGGTAGGTGGAATAAATTCAATAAATAAACAGTCACAGCAGAAAAAAAGGAACTAAGGATGGCAATCAAGTCTGACAAAAAGCTCCTGATTTTATACTGAAACTTTGAAAAGGAGGTCGAAATCAAATATTGTCACTAAAAACTGACAAAGCCATTGAATCAAATGGGGGAAAACCACCAGGGAATGATCTAGTATTCAAAATGAGAAGCTAACAGAGAATCACAGGATCTTTTGCTAAACTCTACAGGTGCTCCTATGGCTTTGAACAGGTATTTCATATCATTACATTCTCTGAGCATAAGATTGCTATGAAATCCCTCTGGGTTTTCAATCTGGGCATTGTCTGAACACTTTACCTCTCTATTTAGCCAGTTCATTTATTCCTGTGCTCTTAAACCCAGCAAAAATCTGGTCTGATATGACAAGCTGACTCCAACGAATACAATCAAAGAATCTTACAAACCACCTGCTGATTTTATAAAATAATTGTATGTCTGAGAAAGGCCATTAAATAATACATAGTATTGCAGGTGACATGGAATTACGTTAATGGAAACACTTAATGCTGTTACCATGGTTAGTGTGAAAAACATACCCAAAAGCGGGTGCTGTTGACTGCCACTGTTGATTCCAGCCAACCTCATTAGTTGTGCTTCTCAACAATTCATGAAATGCTGGAGAAATGCCTGTAATTGTTCTTCTGTCAATTAGAATTAAATATAACAAAAGTGTAATCTGCTTTTTGTTTCTGTATCTCTGCTTTGTATAGAGCTCCTGCCCGCAGTATGTTATTTACTGCTGATCAACAAAAATATTTTAGTGGTAGGAAAGGAAAACTTTGACTACAATTGTTACCTTGCAGTTGGCTTTCTGGGACACCTGGCCTGGCTTCACATCGTTCATGGAAGAGCCAGATCATAAATAGTTTTCCGTCAGTGACTTTCTCCCTTTCAATCAGATGTTTTTTAATCATTAACTTGTGCAGTTTTTATTGCCTTTCCTCAGATTCACGACCTGATTCTGGTTCTTTCATTGTCCAAATCTCATGTCCCAGGAAAGGAGAAGGGTCTTTTTGGTAGGGGTGGAGAGGAGGATGGAAAGGCTGAAGGTTGTTGAGGTTTTTTTATTAGAGCCTCAAATTTTCCAAATCTCTTCTGTCTCAGTTATTTGCCTAAACTGTAACTAATTAGCATGACAACCTTCTTAATTTTTGGTGTTATTTGCAAGAGATTAGCTTTGTCCTTTTTATTAGCACATAGCCCTGAGTTCTACGAGTTCATTTGAGTTCATTATTCTGCGGTAAAATAATACAAACCTTTTTATAATTTGCAAATACAGCTGACAGAACTATGTTTAGAAAATGGTATTCAGCTCATTTTTCTTCCTGGTATCACCCAGTATCCTTCTAACGACCATAGAATCACAGAATCATAGAAGCAGATGGGTTGGAAAGGACCTCTGAGATCGTCAAGTCCAACCTTCGATCCTCTACCACCACAGTTATTAGACCATGGCACTAAGTGCCACACCCAGTTTCTTTTTAAACACCTCCAGGGACGGAGAATCCACCACCTCCCTGGGCAGCCCATTCCAATAGCTGATTACTCTCTCTGTAAAGAGTTTCTTCCTAATATCCGACCTAAACCTCTCCTGGCAGAGCTTAAGACCCTCTTGTCTTACTGATAGCTGCCTGGGAGAAGAAACCAACCCCCACCTGGCTACAACCTCCTCTCAGGTAGTTGTAGAGAGTGATGAGGTCTCCCCTGAGCCTCCTCTTCTCCAGACTAAACAACCCCATCTCCCTCAGCCTCTCCTCATAGGACTTGTGTTCAAGTCCCTTCACCAGCCTGGTTGCTCTTCTCTGGACCCGCTCCAGCACCTCAATATCCTTCCTGAACTGAGGGGCCCAGAACTGGACACAGCATTCCAGGTGTGGACTGGCAGTGAACTGTAGCAGTGGAGACGCCGATATACACTGACTTTTGCTCCTCCTATTGCAGATGCAATAACCTACTGCAAAGAAAGTGTAGTGACTTCTGAGGGCAGTGACATGAATAGATCGAGTAAGTAATACTTACCAGGGAAACTAGTGAGTTATCCACTTTAATTGCGGTCACAATTGGTGGAAGTGAGGAACTGGCTGTGCAAGGTTATGGACAGGAAACAGGAGGGAGTCGGGATTCCTACTGCTAATGCATCTTCATTTTAACACAAAAAGTATCAAGAAGAGCTGAATTACTTAAAGTTTCTTTTACAGCGTATTGGCTTGTGGCAGATGTGAACATGTATTGTACAATTCTATATATAGAGAAATATAAAAAATCCTCACATTTTCCCAGGACAATAAAAGCTAGATGTGCGCAGTTCACTGAACCCCAGTGTGCAGTAGCACTACCACTGTTCTCTGACTACCAGCCGTCTATCTCAGCCCCCACTTTCTATCTCTTTCACCTTTATTCCTTGGGCGGCACTCTAGACACTGCAGCAGCACAGGGCTTGTTACTTGACCTGCTTGGTACCTGTAGGAGTCCAGGGAGAACCTGTCGTTGTCTATAGTGGGTTTACAGTGCATGCTGGCATCTGTGCTGCCATAGTGGTTAAAGGTCTCACCAAACTGTGCTCCCTTCACAAATATTTTTTTTCTTCTCATTTTAGCTGTCTAGAAATCAGGTATATATGCTGAGCAATTTATCTAATTAGTGTTACCTCCATATAAACGATGCGAAAGAGACATTTCTGAAAGACAATTTGTCTCCTATTATGTTCAAGCATTTGGGGATTAGATGAGTCACCTGTAAGATTTATCAGTCCCTTTACAGTGATTTCAAAGGAAACCTGTATGGCTAGCCTAGATTACGCCACTTTTCAGATAGAAGCTTGGACATAGGAATCCCACCTAACATGCGTGACAGGAAAATTGGCTGAAAAAGTACTTCAGTGAAGGAAGCTGAAATATAGGGCTGCATAGAAGCTAACAAGAAAAACAGTAGAAGTATTAAAAAATAGATCCACCTGTCATTGTAGTAAAGTACTGTAAATGAGTTTGTAGGGCAATGAACTTTGTTACAAAATGCCATACTACACCCCCAAAGTGGAGACATTACCTGGTATGTTAAAATTCTTGTGTCTCCACTGGAAAAAAATCCTCAAAGTACGGTATTTTGTATTTTTTTATAGGGACTGGTAATGTTCTACAATATTTTAATAATCTTGAGCTATGGATATCAATGTCTAGGCACAATAACTCTGTGAGCAAATTGTCAACTTTACAAATAAACAAAATCCCACTAAGTACAGCAGTACTGATTTATGCGAACAGTGATTTTGAAACTATGTACTTTGACTGAAAGCTTTGGAAAAAAAAATCCATAATTTAAAAAGTGCAAAGAGAATTCTTAAAACAGAAATAATCACTCCATTTAACTGTCCAAGATGAAACACGGTTGCATCTTTTCTTCTTTTGTGCATTCTTATTTATAGCACTCAGTAAACAACTGGCATATTGTGTAGCTTTGAATAGTGGCTGACACTAGTTCAAACAGATGATCTTGACAGCATGCCCAAAGAAATGTGTCATCTTTACAGTCTAGAAAATATTGGGTTTCTTCTGTGAACTAAGTGAACTAACTTATATAAATAAGTTTTTTTAAATTAGGAATTATTCATTTCACTGTGGGTGCATTGTTCAAGCTTATGGCACTACAGGAAGGACAAGGAGTTCTCAGAAAAATGAGAATGGTTGAACCTTACTGCTCATCTGAAATAGCATGAAAACTACTAATACAGCTGGAGTGGCTGACTCAGTCCCACATTTTCATTTCTAAGAATGGCATTAGCTGCCAGGGCTGAGAGCAGTGGGAATGACCAGATCCTGAGACTTCCCAGACAAGGCTGTATGAGCCATCTAGATCTGCAGCAGAGTGCTGGCAATGTACAGATTGCAGCTGAAGGGGTAGTAGGGATCAGGCATTGGGGTTTTGAGTGAATGCATGTGAACCGCATAGGCCTGTGAGTTCAGGGAGCATCACCTCCACAAGCAAACTATGGAAATTGAATAAATTCAAGATTCCTGATGTATCAGGCTGTGGGTGCTTTAAAATTTGTATCCTGTTTGTATTTTGTAACAAAAATTTGAGGCACCTAGTCTGGAATGCTACTGGCAGTAGAATGGAAAAATGAGGACTCCTAGACTTTCCTTTCTTGTGCATTATACTTATAGGTCATTGACTTTGCTTATAAAAGTAAAATGATTTGGTCAAATGAGTCACGTTTGTCAAGCTTTATTTAAAAAACAAAATTGCTCAAAGCAATTCTAATTAGTACAGAAGTATGTGAATAGACCAAATTCTTCTGATAGTTTTCATCTCGAGTGTCTGAATTAACATGTACTCTTTTGGTAATGGTCCCCCACAGTAACAGGGAGCAGGAATCGAAACGTCACGTTGTAATAGGCTGCAGCCCAAACACCTTCACAAAACCACGTGGACAAGGTGTGTTGGATTTACAGTAAACTGACGGGATCAGCAAAAGATCTTGGTGTTCTCGAAAAATCAACAGCTGCCAGAGCTTATGTTTTCCATCAGTTTTGTAAGAAATGCTGACTCTATGATATGGCCAAGTATAAATTAGACCTATTTTAAATGAAAAAATACTAACTCCTCTTGGAATGCTCATTCCAAAATAGCTATGAAATTGTGCAATATCACACAGTCTGACATTTCAATTTTTGAAAGCATTCAACTGTTTAATAAAACACTGAGGAGTAATATTTTTCATCACATGCAATGTTACATTAGCTATATGAATTTAGTTATAAACACGAGTATATATATTAAAATGATTTGTTATGATAATTCAGACTATGAGTCACTTTCAGATGCCTGGGAAGTCTGTACTGGCTGATGTACTATTTGAAGGGCGGCCAGGTTGCCCACTACTGTGCAGAAGTGTGACACACTGTGGCACAAACAAAATGCAGCACAGCCTCAGGGGAAGCTTTTAATCTGCTATTAACCAGTTGTTCCTGGTCTCAGCTCCACCGCGTACTGGATTTGTGACTTCAGGATTCCTTCTTACTGTTTGACCAGCTTTGTACTAACTGGTTTTGCTCGAGTCTGCCTCTGGTTGCTGTCAGCCTGACAGTTCCAGTTTTGGCAGCAAGATTTGCAACCTTGTCACCTCCAAAGGTCTGGTGATCAGTAACAGATGAATCAGACCTGAGCCCTGTAGACCTGCTCTGACTGAGGGCTAAAACTCAGAGAACTTATTTTAAAATCACCTAGTGATAGTCAAGGTGCATTATGTCAGTGAAGCACCCAGAGTGCATCACAGCCACTGTTTTTTGTTATTAACGTAATTTTAAAGTAATGCATGCATGTTCTGTTGGTGCCAAGAGTTCAGCTGATGTCAGACCAGATGAATGAAACCTGCATTTTCAGCCTTTGTAAAGATATGGCCTGATTAGTAGTACAAGAATTAGAAAAATATCAGGCAGAGTTGTAAAGGTAGAGAGTATTATTTTTAGGAAGGTTAATGTTCTATTTCATTCAAATATTTATATTCCAGGCATTTTTAGAAAACAGTTTTTTATTCAGCATGCCTACTCAAGGGAGAGCATACGCACCATTAGCATGTCCTAATTAGAAAGGTTTTCTACTAGATGACAAATGTGACTTGTTAGCTGAATTATGTGCAATGATATTGACTGATTTAGCTATGCATCTGCCAGTGCAGTCTTTACTGTACTCTCATTACTGTACTCTCATTCCTTTGAGTATCTTTAATGTGAATAATCTTTAATGTGAATACTTCTTTAATGTGAATACTCCCCCTCTATTTCTGGAACACAGCCTGCTTGGGGCTATTTAAGTTTAACAATATTTGGGTTGTTTTTCAGTTTGTTTCTCAGAAACATAGTGGCCAAAACATGCTGGCAAGTATGGCTGATCTACTGAAAATAATGTACCCACTGTGACACAATTATGTAAACTACTTTCATCTTCTTGAAAAGGGTTTTGGATGTATATTGAAGCTGAACCCTGAACTCTATAACATTGATTGTACTGCTGAAATGATGTGCATTTGTCAAACCAGAAACTGAGTGCTACTCATCTGTGTCCAGTCCTGTGACTTTTCTTCACGAGAAGACCAAACATAGGTCTTGTTTCTCTCTGTATAAGTGTATATTTAAGATTTGGAATTAAATAGGAAAATATAAGGAAAAAGAAGAAGAAAAAAACAACGAGGAAAAAAACTTGTGTTACCTTTCGATTAATTAATATTTTGTTGAAAATGTTTTGCCCAGAAAAGCTGTGGATGACCCATCCCTGGAAGTATTCAAGGCCAGATTGGATGGGGCTTTGAGTAGCTTGTTGTAGTGGAAGGTGTCCCTCCCAATGGCAGCAGGCTTGGAACTAGATGATTTTTAAGTTCCCTTCCAGTCCAAACATTCTATGATTCTATAATTCTATGAAAATGGTCTATGAATGAGGCTTTACCTCAGATTAAAATAGGGATAGTGTATCATACCTGCTGATCAGTAACAGAACAGTCCCTACTCCCAAATAGTAACTGCTTTCTATTGTAAACAGAAAGTGAATTTTTCCCTGATGACTACCATCAAGTATTAATTGAAAAGTTTGTTGTAAGAGATTCATAGTATAAATCAAAGGCTAAGATGTCAGGCAACATATAATTATGATATCTTGGTGACAATTTCAAAAATTATGATCTTCCAATAGCAAATAAGTAGGTATACAAGAAGTATTTACAGGTTTGATTTTTTTCCCATTTTCCAGCCAGTTCATGTAAATTTCATATTCTGATTTTTAGCATTTACGTGTGTCCATCCATTAATAACCTAATTTTATGACTTCATGAACTACACATGGGATGTGACTCTGGGTGTGATGTGACCCTGGGTGTGTGTACACAGGGCTGACCAGCAGTCCCTGGGAAGGTTGCAGTGAAGAGCTGAGGGTGTTTTTATGGCATGCCCACTGGGACCACAGCATATTTAAAGCATACTCTTAATTTTATTTCCTTGTTTGAGCACACTGTGTTGATTTGACAGGGTACAGCGGGATGGAAATCATTCAGCCAAGATGTTGAAGAGTTTTTACTGTCTGAAACTGAGGTTGCCTTTGAGACTGGGCCAGGGTGGTCTCAGCTCCTTCTTGCTGCTGGCTCACCAACAGCCAGGGAACATCCCATACTGGAACACACTCAAATCATGCTGTTTGCTTTAAATACTAACTTCTTGAGGAATGAAAAAAGGTTCAGAGGCAAAGCAAGCTGTGTTGGCTTCTGTTTGATTTGCAACAGTTGTAGTACACTTTTTCCTTTCCAGTTATTTTGCAGACTGTGGGTTTGTTAAATCCTGTACTTCTTTGGGAAGCCAGGTGCTGAGAACTAAAGGTGTGTTTATAAGGGCAAATTTATTTTTCAGAACAGAAAAAGGAGTGATTCAAGATAAATAGAGAATGAGAAGAATAAAACAGACAAGTGTGAAGTGATCAGGGCACTCTGTAAAGGATGAGGTAGGAACAGATTTAGTGTTGACTGGACAACAAGCTGCAGAAAAAGAGTTATTCCATCACCACAGCAACTAAAAGCCAAGAGAAAAGAGGAAGAAGCAATGGTAAGTCCTGTGGCCTTACACAGGGATGTGTATTCAAGGACATCCCACAATGCCTATTTTCACTTGTATTTTGGATTAGATATTAACTGCAGTTGCTTTATCCCTTTCCTGCAGTGCTGTGTTTGCACTGTTTGCAAGTCACAGGGCTGTTTCTATGGAGTGATGGATGCTTGGAGCCTGCAGAGGTGATGTCAGCAGCTCACAGCACCACATTCCACCCGATTTTGCAGAGGAAATCTGTGTTATCTGTCTGGTAGTATCAAAACTTTTTATATTTTGTTTCACAGGATCGTTTAAATGCTATCTATGCTGAACGTAACCAGACTCTTCTCTCCATCTCACCTGTTTCATACTTGCATAATTCTAACAAGGTCAGAGTGGCTCCTACTTTATACTGTGCATGACAAGACAAAATGTAAGAAAGTTCTGAAGTCTGCAAGGCTATGCTGTGATTAGCTGTCTCATAAAAATTGGTATATCAGATGGAAATAAGATGCTTGCAAATAAGCACATATTGGCTACTGGCTTCTACCGAGGACTAGCTACTTAGTGAGAGAAATCCTAGCAGCAGCAGTGTGAAATCAGGCTACAAACCTACCGTTGTTTTCCAGCAAACTGAAACACACTGCAAGATTACAATGCACTATTTATATCTAACCACCTCTGTTTGGGCAAACAAGGTTTCTAAAAACAGCTTCAGTGAACCTGGATCCTAGTGTTACTACACTGAAAACACCATTTTGCCACCTAGTGGTGATTTCTCCTTTTATGTTTTAGAAATGTTTTTGCTTTCCACTTGGCATCTTCTTACTGTGCTGTGGGATGTATGTTGTTCAGGCAGACAATTCTTCCGAGAAGGCACATAGTAATTTTACAGAAAAATAGCTACATATTCTGGGGAAAACAAAAGTTTGTTTGGGGGAACTAGCCAGCTCCTTTATTTTAAGCATTACCTGGTTTGTGAAGTTTCTTAATGTCCCAGATTTGTATTGTGAGGATCAAAATAATTATTATTTTATTTCTGTTGAGGGTTTTTATTAAATGGAAACTTCCAAAGTTTTCCTCTGCTAAGATTTTTGGAATAAATAGAGGGCTTCACTCTGTAATACAGCTGAGCAGCATTCTCTACCACACTTAGCCTTCTGAGACTTGTTGAGCTGCAGGAACAAGGCTGTGGGTGTACTGGTATTTTGAAGGAGGCAGGTTGATGCTGTACAGCCCAGTGATAAACCCTTCTGAAATAACAGAATCTCTAAAAGAAGTCTTTCCAAACCATGCACTAAGTGTGTGATTTACTGCAAGGAGACACTCCCATCTGGGATATATTTAGTTATAACAAAGCTGTCTTTTGTTTAGCATCTCAGAAGCAGCTGTGTTTGTTCATAAGCCACAGAACAAAAAAGAGAAATAAACTGAAGGTATATTATGGTGCATTATTTTAGTTCATGTGGTTTGATTTTGATGTTTTCCACTTGTGGGGTTTTAGGGAAAGAATATACTTTCTGAGTGTTTTGCCAAATATTTTTTTCATTTAAACCTTTGAACTATATACCAAAACTCCAGTGACCTCTTCTTTTACTCTAGTGGCTCTTATCTTACTGGAGAGGGCTAGCTCAGTATTGCTGGTGAAATACACTTTCACAAGAAAAGTATGGTGTTGGCTAAAGAAAAAAAAAAAGTGATATAGAAAGGAAAACCCTTCAGGATCTAAAATGTTAAGGAAATTATGTACACTTCTCAAAAAATGGCCTGTTTCTAGTTTTTTTCAGTCAGTGGCACCACTGTATGAACTGATGAGAAATTAGAAAATACTGTGTAAGGGTTGTAGCAGTGACAGTCTCAGCCTATGTGCAGCTGGGGAAGGGTTGAAGGCACTCTTAGCAAATGGGAATTTGGGTGTGTCAGAGCCATCTGGTGAGCAAGGACCATCTTATTGCACACAAACATTCAGTCCACATATTTGATTGTGTGGCTTTTCATTCACGTCATGGCATCATTGTGTGTATTTCTTTACAGACAGATTGACTACAGTTTCCAAGTGAAAGCAAACAACTGATCATCAATTCCCATAAAATCCACCTGAAATGGCAAAGCTTTCTCCAAAGGGCTAGTACAAAATTCAGAGGGCAAGAAGACAGAATTCGAAATTGGATGTGAGTTGGCACAAGCTCCATCTAATTTTAGAGACTTCTTCAATAAGTTAGAAATATTAAAAAAATCCTCAGAAAACTCTTTTAACTCATGCTGACAAACATGAACCTTGTAAATATTTATTGTTAAGCTTCTCTTCTCTCTCATCTCTCCCAGAAATTAAAGAATTGCTTGTATAAATAAAGTGCAAGTCACACCTGACTTTAATAATATCAGATCTCAGACAAAAATACTTATTTCATTGATGTTTAACATTGGTAAGATTAATGCAGATTTGTAGATGTCCCCAGTAAGGATGTTTATTCTATGTTTCTTCAAATGAATTATTTCATAACATCTGTAAACTGTCAAACAATAGCTTCTTCCTTGTACTTATGTCAGGTCATATACCAGTTGACCAATATACTTCACTGTTTTACTAGCATTTGGCTCAGGTTGTCATGGTGTAGAAACCTGAAACCATGACCCTTATTTCTGTCAGCTTCACCTCTTTGGTAAACAGATGGTATTTGGTTTGGCTGAGTGAACTGAGATATTTCTGAACTGACTTTAATGATCCATCTGTGCAAGTTGTTTTTCAGCAAATTACAGAATCACGGGATAATTCAGGTGGGAAGAGATCTCAGGAAGTCTCTACTTTAACCTCCTATTCCAAGCAGGTTTAGCTATGGGGTCGGACCAGATTGCTCAGTGTTTTGCTCAGGTGATTGCTCAGGTCTTGAAACACTCCCAGAATGGACACTGAATCGATCTCTCTGTGAAACTTCTGCTACTGCTTGATGGTCCTCCCTGAACACCTTCACCGAGAACAGACGCTTGGGAGATCTGGTCAGTGAAGAACAAGGCAGAGAAAGCACTGAGTACCTCAGCCTTACGCATGTCTGCTGTCCCTAGATCATCTTCCCATTCAGCAGTGGTCCCACATTTCCCCTGTTCAGGCTTGTAATACTAATGTACCAGAGGGATCTCTTCCTTGCTCCCCTTGTCGCTTACAAGTCTCAATTCCAGCCAAGCTTTGACTTTCCCAACACCATTCCTGCATTCCTGGGCTATGTTTCTTCCACATACATAAGATGCCTTCTGGCACTGAAGCTCCATCACTGAAGGTCCCAGGTCAGCCAAGCCAGTCTCTTGTGTCTAGTTGTTTTCTTTAACATTATTATAGAAGATGATGCTGTTGAAGACCTGCCTGTTTCCTGAGCTCCTTTACCCTTCAGAGATGTCTCTCATGGGATCCTACCTGATAGTTCCCTAGATAAGCCAAAGATTGTTTTCCTGATATCTGGGATCTGCACACTGCTACTGCCCTTCCTCACACTTCACAGGATTTTGAACTGCATGAGTTCATGTTCACTTGAACTGTATGAGTTCATGTTCAGAAGGCTGCCAATGATTATCCAGAGACATCCAGGTAAGGCCCAATCTGTGGCCAATACTGTGACTTCCTGTGTCTCTGGCTGTGCATCCTCCTGACTTGCCCTATCCACTAACTGTATTTAGAGGTTAGTGCTGAGAACCACCACAAACCTCACTGATTGGGTTGTGTCACATAGTTGCCCATCCAGCAGGTGTTGGATCAGATTCCCCATGAGAACCAGAGTCTGTGACCAGAAATACCCCTGAGTTCTTTAAAAAAATCTCTCTCCACTTCTTCACCATAATTAGGGGATCTGCAACAACAGCCCATCACAGTGTCTCTGTTACCAGCCTTCCCTCTGTTCCTGATTCACAGGCTCTCCACCAGCCAAACATTCATTCCATAGGAGAGCTCCATAAAGCCAAGCTACACCTTTAGGCAGAGGACAACCCCTTCTCTTTGTCTTCCCTACCCATATTTCCTGAAGAACTTGCATCTGTCCTGTTGCTCCCTGCAGCTGTACAAACTGTTCCACCATTTCTAAGTTATTCCAGTGGTTTTGTGACTACATGCAGAGCTTTGGTTCCTCTTGATTCTTCCACAGGTTGCAGGTCCTTGTATACTCCCAAAACTGGATGTCTCTTCACCCTTCTTGTCGATTTTGAGGTGTCTCTTGTTCCTATCACCCTGCACCCTTTGCTTTCCACTCCTGTTCACTGCTATCTCCCTGAACCATGGGTTGTTATTTCCATCCCCCATAATTTCCAGTTTAAAGCTCACCTCACCAGGTTGGCCCAGCATGTGGGCAAACACTCTCTTGCCTGGCTTTGTCAGGTGGATCCCATCTCTCCCGAGCAGTCCTCAGTCCTCAAAAAGGATCCTGTGTTTTTAAAAGCCAAATCCCTTTTGATGACACCAGTTGCACCACTAGGTATTGATTTGCAGAACCATCTGCTCCTTCACGTGCATTTCCCCTTCACCAGCGAGACGGAGGAAACAACACCTGGGCCCCTGCCCTTTACTCTCATGCCTGGAGCAGGTTGTCGCTGTTGACTACCTGTTAACAATTTAAGCAACCTATTTCATGGCTGAAATTAGGTGCTTGTACCTGAAACATAATGTGAGTCTAGATTCTCTTAAATACACAATTATTATCATTTCAGGGCTTTGACTAATTTTCTATTTCCTGTCCAAATTCGATCAAACACTGAACCTTGGAAAAGCAATAACCTTGAAGCAGCTACAACCATAGAAATCCCTTGAACTTAGATAACTGCATTCATCTTTATCACTAGTATTTCTTTATACAGTTCTTTTTCTTGTGAATCTTATAGATAGGGATAGTATTTTAACTGTTCCTGTAGACCACAGACTAGGAAAGTATATCTATTTCTATATTGGTAAATTTTAGTAGAATTCTGTCTCTTGACTTTGGTCTCACAAAGTAGAGAAATCTGAGTGCCCTCTTCCTAAGAAATTATCCTTCTGTTACTGAAATATCTGTTCCTTCAAGAACCTAGGAAAAATTGTCTGCCATGGTTCAGACTGCTAAAAAGGGAAATTAAATGTTTCCATTGAAGCTCACATCTTTTATTGGGTCTTGAACCTCAGGTTGCATGCAATGCAAAACACTTCTCAAAGAGGTTCTGAATTCCTCCTGATACAGCACTTTATGTTTTCTGTCTTAAAATACAGTTTCCAGTGGGAATAATTTGTTAAAACATTAATTCAATGCTTTCACAACACCTCTGCAGTGCCATTTAGTAGTGCCTTGGCTTACCATTAACTACAGGAGTGAGTGGGATTTTTTGCAACAGCATTTGTTCTTAGTATTTTAATTCTTTAATTACTTCTACTGTTAAAATAATCACATTGTCAAGTCCAGCAAAAATTTCACAAACATTCATTGTCTACACAAATGGAATGAAATCTCAGCTATAAAAAGCCTGTTGATTATACACCCTTGAATAAAACATTATACTTCTTATTTTACATTGTTATAATGTTTTTTAATATTTTTTCCAAAATATGAAGAACAGTTTTTTCTTTTGTTTTTTTCTTTTGTTTTTTTCCTTTGGCATTTATATGGAATACTTCATATGAATACCAAGTTCTGAAATGAAAATTTATCTCTTTAGTTTGTAAGTTTAGAAAAACCATTTGGCAAAAATTCAGCAAACCTAAAAGGGTATCTTAGCAGAGAACAAACTATGCATTCTTCTGTAAAATATTAATTTCATATTAGTATATGGGGAATATGAGACATATAGCCATGAGAAATAAAAAAGAGCATACTGCATCTACAGTCTCATCACTTCATGCACAAACTGATCCAGCCAGCCATAACAGGTGAATAAATTTCCTTTTTTTTTTCCCTCTTGGCAAATCTCTGCCTATGTAAGGCTGCAAACAGAGGTCAAAATTAATAAATAATTATTTTCATGATTAGGAAACAGTCTGAATTTTGTAAAAGCGTAGAATGAGACTCTCTATCCAGAAAGAGGAGACAGGTTTAGCCATGACTGTGTGTATGACACCTATAACTGTAATTGAAGATGTGTGCATCTTACCTGCCCCCTCTGCAAGCACACAAAAAGAATTCAGAAATGGGGGAACAAAGTTCAACACCAGTCACCTTTCCTCTCACATAGATCACTTGCTGATCTGAAATGAAACAGAATTGGTGCCCCATAGTCTCCAGAAGAGCAGTAACCAACTGGACCTATCTCAGGCCTGTGTGGATGGAGATGAGAAATTCTCATGCAGAGAGAGGAAGGATCAGTGAGAAAAACAACTGTCCTGATGGTGAGAAGATTTAGAGAAGCCTATACAAAGGAGCAGGAATAGTTTGCTTTCCTTTCAGGGCAGAAAGGACTGTACTTGCTTCAGGAGCAATTTTACTTCATCCCCTGCTAGCAGGATGGCAGCAGAAATTCTGTTTTTAGCAATGTGAATAAAATTTAAATGTAGAGAACTAGTGCATATCCCTAAAGTTCAGCAATAATAATGCCTTCTTCTTTTATTTGAGGGACTCCTGAGGCAGCTGGTAATAAACTCTTCCTTCCCTCATGGATGCATTGTACTCGGGTATCAAATTTCAGTGCTCAGTCACCTTCCTTCACTCACCTTCTATCCCCAGCCCTCCCAAATTACTCTGGAGTCTGCACCCACCCACTCTTGCATCACGTTGGGATGGTCCCTCAGACATGGCTTGTGCTTAGACTTCCCATGTCTCAGCTCTCTCAGCTTTTTGGCTTGGTGATCTAATTAACATAAATGTCTTCACTAGCAGTAAAATAAAAAGATAAAAAAAAAGATTCTTAGGCTTTCTTGCTTGCTCCTTCTATTAATCGATCATGCTCTGTCTCTGCTATACATTATTACGCTGGACTTCAGTTCTTCTTAAGCTCTGGTTATCCTTTTTTCGTATCTTAGGCCTCAGTCATCAAACTCACAATTCTGGCAAGAGTAGTAGTTTGAAAGAATTGGTTTTAATTTAAAAAGCAGTTTTACAGTTGGAATGCTTTATTTCAATGACCATCTTTCTAACAGCCAGCAACCTTGGAGAGAGTTGCCTTTGTCCTCTCTGCTTTAAAGGAATAATTCTTCATGAGTAGAATTGCCTATGAATTCTTAATATGCAAGTTTTATGAAAAGCCAACTTAAAATGCTGAGCAGCAGAGAATACTAAGAAAGACAGGATTATGCTGCACAAGGAAAAGCAGTCGGAAGAACAAGAATTTGTTTGAGCATTGAAAGCCTCAAGCTGTAACAAAGTTAGACATTATATGGCCTATTTGTTCATCCTCTGCACCACACTTTCCCAAGCATCACATCTGCAGTTCCCTTTTCACTCTGCAACTACTAGAGGCAGCACAGGATTGCTATAAATAGTTAAAACAGTAAACATTTGGGATCTAGCAGCTCCTTTTGAGAGAGAAAGCAGCAATCTTAAGGTGTAGCTGTAATCTTGGCACTCTTTCTTAGTATACACTAAATCCTGCCTCCTAGAAGGATGAAAGAAACTCCAAATCTTTCATCTCTTGGGAAGCAGGCACCTGTAGCTGGCATGTGTCTTTAAGCCTTCACACTGTCTCCTGCTTGCTCCTATCAGAGAGCAGTGAGCTGTGCCCGGCAGGTGGGTGGTTATAGCCCCTCTGAACTCTGTCTTACCTAAATGACAGCCATACAGATGATGAAGTAATAGCATCACTATACAAATGTTATGTATTTAAAACCCCTCCATGTTACTTACATATAAGACCACTCTCCTAATAAACAAATAGATAATTTAATAGAAATGCTAGCTCAGAAATGGGTATTTACTAATGTTTAGTTTCAGTGTTTCTGTATGCATGGAGAACTATCAGCTCATGTGGCATTACTTTCTTTACTCATTCAGTCCCCATAGCTTTGAAATCCCACAGCAAAGCAAGAATAAAAATATTTTTGGAGACATGCTGAGCTATGGGGGAAAAAAAGATCACCAGGGCAGGCAATTTCAGAAACACTTTACAATCTTTTTATGTATGTGTGTGTGGTTTATATTTGCTTTTAAATTGACTTTCTGCAGAAAAACAAAACAAAACAAAACAAACAACCAAAACAAAACAAAAAACCAAACAAACCAACTCTCTGGTTACAGGAATGAGTAGCAGAGTGGGAAATTCAGTTTTTCCAATGGATTAATTTATTTTGGGGAGATAGGAAAAAAGGAAATTCTGAAAGTTCACCTAAATTCCACCTTAAATGGAGAGTACTGTTTATATTGCCATGTATACATATAATATTTATATAACAATTCTTTCAGTTAAAGTCACAGGCATGTCTTGGAAGACAACTTATCTCACATAAGAGTTTAACAGATGCCCTGCACTGAAGGACCTTGTTCACTCAAAATACTCCTTTCCCTTTAGTACAATACAGGAATAAATTTTTTGAATTCAACCTCCCCCCTATCCCCCCCCCCCCCCCCCCCCCCCCCCCCCCCCCCCCCCGATTTTATAGATTATTTGGGTATTTGAAAGTTAGAAGTGTTGCAAAGTCATTATTTGACTGGAGAGAAACTCTTAAAGAAGTGGTAACTATGCTTAAGAGTGAGTGCAGAAACAAGTGTAAACAAATTATTTCATGCAAAGAAAGGATGCTGTTAGAAGGCTTATTTCAAGGGAAAACCACACTAAGTCAGGAAACATCCCATAAACTTTCAACACCCTTTGTATTTTATGAGATTAACTTTGAGACTGAGACATAAAGTATCGGTCTTTTGGGACTTATCCTCTCTCATGTGTTTAGTTTAGCAATAGTTGTACTTGGAAGAAGGATATTTTTCTCTCCTTTAGTCCTTTTGTGAATGTTTACTTGGAGAGGCATATAAATATAGGTATCTGTGTAAAACTGCAAAATAAAAGGAAAACAGAAACTGGGGACCCCTCATGGAGGAAAGAGCCAATGAATCACTTTTTCCTGGCACTCTGGATCTGTGTGTCCAGCCCTGGGGGTAGACACTTTCACGTTATCTGGATCATTCCAAAGTACCCTAAAAAAATTGTAGGTTTCTTTTTGCCTTATGTCCTCAGCTGCACACACCAACTATTGCTGATAATCTCTCTCAGCCCTCACCAGCTATTGCTGATAATTTCTCTCAGACTTGTCAAACAGGCATCAGAGGAGAATGTTTCCCTGTATTATTTGCAAAAGAAGTTTATTTCCAAATAAAATAAAAGACAGCTTCTTCAGAACACTAAAATAGCTTTCTCAGAGTCGTCTGAGTATTTGAATTGAAACTTGCTGTGGTGTATTTGGAGCCTAGCTTTGCCCTCTCCCTCATTTCTGTCTGTTATTTGCTCTTATCTCAGATCTGGGTTTCTGATCTGTCAAGGAAATGGGCAGATTGACCAGGCAGTTGGGCTCTACACACAACTGTGGCATTGAAAAGCCAGCAAATGTCAGAGTCCTCAGGCTTGATGACATCCTAGCACTGCCTTGTAGCTCTCAGCACAGTCCTGCATCTCAGGATAGTTTTGATTTTTGTGGGCCCATATTTCTGTCTCCTTGCTATTCACGTGGGATACAGCAGTGTTGACACAATTGCTCTGTATACACTGCACTGGAATGCGCAGATGAGATTTTGGGATTTCAAGTATCTTGAAATATTTGTTCAGCATTGCAAACATTAACAGCCCTTATAAAGTTCTGCCCTGGGATCCGTTGGAGAATGTCACAGCTGACTCACAAACGCAGGATTGTAATGTCTTGCTGTAAAACAGACAAAATCCTACCCATCAACTTGTTAGCATATTTATAGAATACTGATCCAAAATCCTTTTAATTACAATTGAGATAAGAGGGCAGATGTTTAAAGGTGTATTTTCTGAGAAAATACACTCCAGATTAAATTTAGGACTCAGTAAACTACAAATGAAATCCTTAAACCCAGAACTGTTAAGTTTAAGATCAACAAACACTTAAGGTATCTCAGGTATGTGTGATTCCTTCCTAAGAAGATACAAAAAATGTTGTGTGATTCAGAAGGTGAGAGGTGTGTTTAGGATCAGTTGTTGAAAACTTTTTTGTAAAATCAAGATATGAATGTAGGTTGACACTGAATAAATCCCCTGTGCATCTGTTGAAAACAACCTGCAAAAGATATGATAATTGTTGTTTATTTTCTCTGTTGTAGACTCTGTTCTGCATGCATTGCTGTGCCCTTCAGTGTTACAACCAACCCTCTCTCCATGGCTCCAAGTCAAGCTAACAGATACCAGATGTGACTGGAGTTTCTCAGCCAGGAATCCCATTTGTGAAAGACAAATCTCATATATAGATATAAATAAAATAGTACACTTTTGCTAATTATCTTGTGATAAGGAATCACTGGAAATTTCAGTGAAATTCTCTGTAGGCACTATGAGATTCCACTTTGCTGCAGTTTCTGCTGAGCATTAAGGTCTGAAACTGGTTACTCCTTCCTACCTCTGTTCTTTCCCCTCATTGGGAGGGGAAACCAGCATGGGCTGGCCACAGCAATGTGGTTTACAGAAGGGTTTCAGGTTAAAAATATCCTTTTTTTCTTTTTTCTTTTTTCTTTTTTTTGACAGTTATGGCTGGAGTGTAGAGGGGAAAGAAAATGGAGGGTTGGAGACAAAGGCTGGAGCATCTTTTCTGCTGTGGTGTTTGCTCATGAAAGTACAAGGACAGTTACTTACGTTGGCACTTTGCGGGCAAAGGAGAGAGATGGGCACTTCCAGAAAGTGGTTTTAAGATTTCTTATCAAAAGGTGTCTACTAATGCTGGTCATCTTTAAGTGCCTATCCCTCTCCACTGACTGCAGTAAAATCATGGGGAAAAAATTTAGAATAGACAGCTAGTTTATAGATTTCTGAAATAGTTGAAAAAGCTCCACAGAGGTTTCTAATGTTAAGAGTATTATAACCTTGCAAAATTCATCCGTTATCATTTGTGTAGGGGTGAAGGATGTGTGCTGTTTCTTTTCCTGCCTTTGTCTCAGTCAGTAGTCAATCTCTAATCCTCTTTTTTGATTTGTAAAACAAGGATTCAGATTTAAGAAATTGATTCTACATCTATATAATTTATATTACGTCTATTTTTCTGTAAGTTACTACTACCTTTTGTTCTTTGAAATATTGATAATTTATTTTGTGAATGGATGTTGCAAGGACAAAAAAGAGGAAAAATAGCTTTAAAACAGATCTTTGTGCTCCAGTCATACTATCTGGATGGAACTCCCACCTGTGAGGGGGTGTCTTTGCTCAACATCTGAGATATGAACCATGAATGATCAATTTTCTCAGTCCTGAGGTACTCAGCAAGTTTGGGCAAACTCGTCTCTAATCTGAGCTTACCTGGTCCCTCTATAACCAATGCAAAGAAATGGACCCTCCTGACTGTGATTCAGCTCAGCTCAGAAAAGTTATTCAAAGGAGGTCAAAAAAATTTTTGCATCTACCTTCCTTCTGGGAAGCATAAATTTCTCTCCATTGGCTATAATGGGACATCCTGCCTGGTTACCCTCTATTAATTAGTTCCCTCCAGACTCAGCTTTGTTTCAGGACTACGTGTAAAAAGGCACATACAAATTCATTTAAACTGGCTCTTAGCATAGGCCTTGTTGTCCATGGGTCCCACCATGTAGGATTTCTCTTTTATAAGCCATATAATAAAAGGAATTTTGTGAACTGCCAAAGCTATTGATCAAACACCAACCGTTATCAGATCCTGAGGGATTCTCTGAGAAACACTGGGGAGATGAACTTCTCAACACCTTCACAACTGATGTCTGCAGCCATGGGCATCAGATAGGTAATATGTTTTTGCATTACAGGCAGCAGGACGAATAGGCTAGAATGCAAACCCAGGGTCCATTTTGTTCTTCCTGCTGACAAGCATCCCCTGTGATAAAGCAGAGAATGAAAAATCAACACACTGGTTGCTGGAGAGATGGAAATAAACATTGCTCCTTAGACTTCTGGCTGAATTAGGAAAGGAAATATTTCTTTAGCTACTTTTGGCTCCTGAAAACAACTTAATATATCCTTTTACAAGTCAGTCTTCTAAGTGTTCTTAAAATTTATCACTAGAAACAGTTTCAAAATACAGGAAAATATTTAGTTGACCTATGAGCTTAGAAAACTGAACTGAGTTGATTTGACAAGAGTTATTTTAACCATTTTTTAAAAATGCGCAGTAGCAGTGCCATAGAAAGCGACCTGAAGGTCCTGGGCAATGGCAAGTTGAATCTGAGTCAGCAGTGCCCTGGCAGCCAGGAGGGCCAACCGTGTCCTGAGGTGCATCAGGCAAAGCATCGCCAGCCGGGGAGGGAGGGGATTGTCCTGCTCTGCTCTGCTCTGGGGAGGCCTCACCTTGAATATTGTGTGCAGTGTTGGGCACCTCATTATAAGAAAGATATTGAGCTATTAGAAACTGTCCAAAAGAGGGCAACGAAGATGGTGAAGGGCCTTGAAGAGAAGCCGTGTGAGGAGCAGCTGAGGGCACTTGGTCTGTTCAGTCTGGAGAAGCAGAGACTGAGGGGAGACCTCACTGCAGTTACAACTTCCTTGTGAGGGGAAGAAGAGGAGCAGGCACTGATCTCTGCTCTGCAGTGACCAGTGACAGAACCCGATGGAGTAGCCTGAAGTTGTGGTGGGGGAGGTTTAGGGTGGATATTAGAAAAAACTTCTTCACCCAGAAGGTGGTTGGGCACTGAACAGGCTCTCCAGGGAAGTGAAGCACCAAGCCTGACAGAGCTCAAGAAGCATTTGCATGACACTCTCAGACACATGGTGCCAACTCTTGGGGATGGTCCTATGTAGAGGTAAGGGTTGGACTTGATGATCCTGATGGGTCCCTTCTAAATCAGTATATTCTGTGATCCTGTGATCTTGTTTTAGGCCTTTTGCTTTAGTTTCTTTCAAGAATATTTGTTTTTAATTATAAAATTGTTTTTCATATTTTATAGAAAAGTTTCAACATTTGAGGTTCTGCAATCACTTTTCACAGCAGAATCATAAATATAATTAAAATGTGGAGCCTATTCCCAGTTACAAACATTGACTGTTGAGAGATAACATCAGAAACACTGTTAGGGTGATGATTATGCCCTATTGATTTTCTCTATTTAAAAAAAAAAAAAAAAAAAAGAAGCAACAAAGAAAATATTCATGTATTTTAAACGATGTGTGGCTGTGGACTGCAGGGTATTGAGACTTCCTTTTGTTGCCACTAGAGAGCAGTGTATGTCTTCTGAGTTTAGAATACATATTTCTTACCCAGTTAAGCTATAGTTTTCACTTCTTATCTATTAATGTTCATTTAAATTCCTCTGCGAGGGTGATGCAGGATTTGTGGAAAGAATTATAGAATACCCTATGCTAAATACATAAAGTATTATTAGCTGCTAGTTACTAATTTTTGTTGAAATTTATGAGTTTCAAAATAGAAACCATGAAAAAGGTGTAGACCTTGTGATGTTCCACTTATGAAGGCTCAGAGAAAATGAATTGGTTAAAATGGAATTCCTCTGCTTTATATTCATATATTCATATGGGGGCAAGGATATGTGTTCCCCAAGTCTATGAATTCCTGAGCCTTCTGAGTAAGTAGAAGGGAAAAAGATATACTTATCTATCACAGGTTGAAGGGACATTGTTTATACTCACCTGCTGTATTTGATGCCATATTCCCCTGAAAGAGGCACTGCTTGGGTCAGCACTTGGATAGCAAAAGCATGTAAGAGCATTGTGCCTAAAAATGAGTAAGTCAGTACTTTGCAACATGTTGAATAACTTGATTTAATTGACTTCAGCAGTTCACTCTCTCTGTTCTTAGAAGTATTTTGAAGTAAGCCTTTCCTGTTTAATGCACATGGAAGTTAAAAATGCAGTCAGCTAAGAGGAGACTCAGGTCTGCTTTTCCACTGCCCATCTCTGCTGAAGTCAAACTTAAGTGCTTGTTAATGCAAAATTAAGGGTCTCTGCCTTCCAGAGCTTTACTCAAACAAATTATCACTCTGATGAGAACTGGGCTGTGATTCAAAGATTTCACATTTCTGATGAAGACCATTAAACAAAATGCAGAAAAAAATTATTGCCAACATCATTACAAGGAGACATTGCTGAACAGATGGGCAAGCTTCTGGCAAAAAGGACTTCAGAATCTAGCATCAGTGAATGGGCTGCAGGGAGGGAGAGAGAAAAGAAAGGAGGATAAAGGAGAAGAAAATAAAATATAGAGATGTCCAGACTTCAGTGGAATCCTAGCCAATCTAGAGCAGCAAGTAAACTTGCCTTCTCTATTACTTTAGAGGAAAAAAAACCACCAACATGGACTTTATTATTAGATGTCTCTCTTTGTTGGTGTACTCAGATGTTCAAAGAAGTTGGATAAATTTAGATATTTGAAAGTTAGGGTAAATATAAATACTCAGGGTTTTTCATTTTGTGTTCTTTTTTGTTGTTGTCATTCTGTGTTTAGGTTTTTTTGTTTTGGTTTGGTTTGGTTTCTGTTTTTGTTTTGGTAGGCCAAGGTGATATTCTTTGGGGAAGCACAAGCCTGAAAACAAGGCATGACTGGCTCTCAAGTTGGACTGGGTCTGATGTAAAGGTATTGTTTTAAAAATAGAGGAGTCAAAAAATGTGCTGTGAAAACCTTTCAGATGTTAGAGAGAGCCTGAGCAGAAGAACCACTGGTCTTGTCCTTCCTGGGATATATTGCATCCTGCAAAGAAGAAGTGCAACCTTTTTTATTGTCTTGCTCTGAATTTTCTAAGGATTCTTTTGGGTGAAGCTATTTTCCCCCTCCAGGTATTTTCTTTAGCTCTTATTTGCCATGGAATATGTAAAGATTATATTCCCCCGCCTGATAATCATTCATTGGATCAGCTGGAGGAAGTGCCTAGGGGCAGAACTCACAGTCACCACTATGGATGGAAACCTTTTCCCTTAAGCAGGAAAACAGGGAAATCACCAGTAGCAGTTCAAATCTATATTTCAAACAGTGGTCTTAGTTAAGTCACTGTGCAATACAAAGGGGAGCTTGTGGTTTGTGTCCAGGACCCCTAATTTCTCATAATTTCAGAATAAGAGGAGTTCACTGCAGTCAAATTTTCATTTTTGTCTGATGATTCCCTAGTGCTGTTGGAATGAGGCTGATATAAGTCAAATGAGAAGCAGGAGCGCAGCTTCCATTGCTGACTGCAGTGCTTCTATGCCCATTTAATCATATGCTCTCTGAAATGTTTCTCTTAATTTCCCTTGTGGCCAGCTCTTTTGAAGTTTTAATATGTGACCTGTTGCCATCTACTCGAATAGCTCTTTTTTGCCTATTTTCTCTCTTTTCTATGCTCTTTGGAATATTATATTTCTTAGCTTTGGCCTTTTTACTGTCGATACAATAATGAAAAGTATTCTCAGAAACTTGTTCTTTCATCATACGTAAGTTATGCAATGAACCTATATATTTTATCTAGGTCAGATGATCTACTTAAATAGCATTGAAATGAACAGATAAATGTGAACTTCAGGCAGGTCATTTATTTCAACTCAGAATGCTACATACTACACTGTATTGCAGATAGAGCTGGCTGAAATGAGGGAAAACTGCGTCAATGACAACTACTTCCATTTTTCAAGGATTTTGATTTTTCAGAGAGGTTTTTTTTTTCTTTATTCTTTTGTCCTGGTGGGTGGTTGTTTCAGGGGGGTTCTTTTGGATATGAAAACACTTTCGGTCTGCACCTACTTTCGAGTGCAAAATAATTTAGAAGAAAAAAAAATAAGAAATTTCACAATAATTTCTGAGAATTCATCCTTCATTGTATCAGCAGAATCAATAATTTCTAGCAGCAGAGGATCTATAGAAAAAGATTAAGCTATTTTGGTTCTGTGCACCTGAAATTAGTTGAGCAGAGACCACACAAACCATTTAACTGAGGCCGAACAGAAAAGCACAGTCACTTCCAAAAAAAAAGAGGGAAGAAAGGAGAGAAGTTTATATTTATATTGCTATGAACTGCAGATGAGGACTGAGTGCACTGTCTTGTTTCCATTTAGTAACCTCACCTTAATAAGCTTTTTTTATCGACCCATAGATCTTTAACATAATAACAACAGCCCAGAGGTACTGGGAAAAAGAAGGTCAATGTGTGCCTCCTCATTCTAGTCTGAATATATTGATGGGATTATCTTATAGTCACTCAACTAAATAGGCAGCAGAGTGACCTTTGGCTATGAAAATGGTAGACTGGAATCTGTGAAGATTCCATACACACTGGCAAGCTGTGCAGCTTCCAGTCAGTCCTATAAATTGAAACTGTATTCTAGTTATACACAATTAAACAAATCAGTAAAAAATAATGACTATATGTACTGTATATAACTGTAATAACTGTAGTCATAGTATTGCAGAAAAGACACTTTCAGAAAAATGTGAAAGTTTGTACTTGGAGGGAAAATCTTAGCCCCTGCAGTTTGGGGATTGCCTGTGTTGTCACTGATCATAAGAAATCAAATCATACATAAACCTCCTCTCTGCCTGTAATACCACCTTTTGCAGCACCAAGATTCACATGTAAAAAATTGCCATGGCTGCATGGCCTCTGCTCATGGGTGTTATCAAGGTCCCTGGACCAGTCCTTGCTAATACAGACACATTTAATGTGTTCTCACTTGTGTTTGGTTATCTCTGAGCACCAGCCAGCTCTAAAAGAGGCAAAGTAAATTTCCTTCTCTGTCTGGAATTTGTATTTTCACGGGAGAGCTGCACAAGTCTGGTTCGAGTCAGGGCTTTAGGATGTTTCTAACCTTGTAGCAAAAGGCCTCTATGAAAGTCAGAGCCTGAAACACTTAGTTAGAAACAGATGGGTATGTCAGGCTGTGCTCTGTGAACCCAGGAGGGAAATGGAGCAGGGAGATTGGTAAGGAACTGGAAGTTAGGCTTCATATTTCCTCATGCTCTTTTCTTCCTGGTGAGGCCTCTGACTTGGTAGTGATGTGATAATAAAATTAATTTGCATAATTTGAACTTTTCCAGTTATTCAATAGACTACTCAATAAAAGAACGAATCTGACCATGCTTTGAGGCACTTAATGGGCCAGTAATTAACTAAGATCCAAACAAGTAGAAGCTGGAAAACATCAGCATATTGAAATAAAAACTCACACACAAAAAGGAGATAATTTTCATTTATAGGCTTAAAATATAGATTTCTTTTATTTCTTCAAAGTAATTTACAAATGTTAGGTTTGTATACATTACCTTTTTGGAAATGACCTTTGGAAAGGTTGTCTTCTTTTCCTCTCTTTCCTTCTTCTTCTCTTGACTCTCTCCACTGTCCTCCTAGAGAGGTAGATGGGCAGGGAGGGAGAGGGAAAAGACACATCTTTATGTTGTAAAGAACCCAAACTCAGAATTTATTAAGTTTAGTTGGAATCTTCTTTTCCTGCAAGGTAGTTTTTGTCCTTTTTTATTACATGTCATCTTTATGAACACAGTGTTTATGGCTTTAGTACAATGTTATTAAACAGCCATGTCTTACTGGCTGTTACAAATTTCTGTGTGGAAAGCAAATGAGGCTGGAATATTAAGTCTAATAACATTATTTATCACTGATCTTGATAAACTATTCTGATAAAAATGTCAGTTACTTTAATTCATTGAGAACTAAAATAACCGATTCATTACAATGTATTACAAAATAAATCAAACCATAGCTTTGTCTCAAAAAATACCCAAATTTTATCTTTTCACCACATCTTTAATAGTTTTAGCTTGTATCTTTAAGAAGCAAATTAGTTAGTATTGACCAACTGACAAGGCAAGAGATTGTAACAGTATTTTATGCCTTCACTAAAACTCCTGGAGAAAGTCTGATAAAAGTTTCTTTCATAAAAAAAATTACTTGGTCAGAACAGAATTTTTAAGTTCTTGTATTCCATTCCAACATGAAATGTTTTCTTCTCCAGAACAAAATGCCACTCCAAAGAAGGCAAGAAGAAGGAGAAGAGTAAACAAGAGCAATAAAGCTAAAGCTGGCCAGGGGATGGTGCACATGTTGGAACTGAAGATGGAAGGGGGATCGAGCTCCAAATTCAGACACGTAACCCCGAGTGGGTATTTGCAGCTGCCCACGTGTGCACAGGGCAGTAACAACATGGTGTGTCCAGTAGAAGCTGGAAAACAATTCAGCTCACACCGAAGTTGACATCAGCCACTCTGCTCTGCTGCCCAAAGGCACATTTAATACCATGGGGGACAGCCTTGATATATAAACTCGTGATATATGTGTCCTGGAGGCAGGATTGCCTTCGGCTCTGTGTGTGGGCTCGCTGGTCGAATCCTCAGAGCCATCCGTGTTAATGGCTCTCGGTATCCTGAGAAGTGAAGATGTTGTGCCATCTGTACAGGGGAGCATGGTAAGGCTCAGCACAACGAACCTGTAAGGGTCTGCAGGTGAATCATGGTAGAGCTGGGCCTAGAACCCAAAGGAGCAGTTCTGACGACAGACAGCAGAAATTCATTTTGTGATTTCAGCAACCCTGTCTACAACAGTCCATCAAAGCACAGAAGGAGCAACCAGCATGTTCTGGTTTTATTTATCTAAGTATGAATAAAATTCCAAACGATGTTTTTGTTTGGAATTACTGGTTTGTGAAAGTTGCTCCCTCTCCCCCATACACATGATTTGGAGAATATGTACCAGATTTGAGAATTTAGTAAAAAAGTTTTGAAAATCCAAGTTAGCTACTTTCACCTTTTACATTAGGAAGGTATGAAAAGTGAGAAGGTGCTATAAAAATAATAAATGTGTATGCTATAGCATTTTAGTACATGCTTCAGTACACTGCCAGCATATTTAGAAACAATAAAACTCAGATGACTTGGAGAGGAGAGAAACCTTGCTCTTGTCCATGCTTGATTTCATGAAAGGAGATAAGTGCTCTTGCCACACCATAAAATATGTCCTGGTACTCCATTGGCAAGATCAGTCACAACTGTAAGTCATTCCCCAAATTGTTGTCTCCCCCTCCCCCCAAAAAAGGAACCTATAGAAAAGAGATTGCAAATGGATTTGTTCCATTACACTGATGGCAGAATAAGGAAGAGACAATCTTCTCATAATTAAGAATCTGCAAATAAAAAGGCTCAGGTCAGCACTGGTTTGGGATTGCATCTAGAGGAGGCTGATGAGGTCACTGATTTTATTTTTAACTACTAACACATTTATTTCAGCTACAGAAGCTGCTCCTCAAAAGAACTCTGGGAACAAACATTCTTATTCACTGCTTTCTTTTTAAAAATAAAACCAAAAAGCCTTGAAGATTAAGCTACTTATCACCACTTCCAGGGCTATGTTCTCCTTTTTTTTTGCACAGCCTGTCTAGCTGGAGCCTCAAAATCAATTAACTGAAAGGTCTTCATCACCTCTGAAATTCCACTCATTCACATCAGTAATTACAGAAGGTCTCCATGAAGCAGCGGTTTCTCAAAGAGTTAATTGAAATGCAGGAACAGCTTAATACTGATTCAGCAGACTTAGCTCTAAACTTCAAAGGAATTGTGATTTACCATTTGGTTCTTTGTCTATTTAAATTAATCATGTTGCTCAAAGGCAAGGGAAATGAAACATTGGAGGCCTCAGCATCATTTTAGCGTAAATGTTAAGATACATTAGTCCTGTGAGACATAAATTCAGAATTTATATTTTATTTTTATTTCTTTTATAAAATATTTATTTCACTAAGTATTTATTTCATCTATCTTTCCTGGTAAATAGGATTTGCCCCCCAAGTCTCTGAACTGTACACCACATCTAGGTTTGTTAATCTTAAATACACTAGCATAAGAAAACACCCTCAGGGCTTGATTCAAGTTTTACAAAGGTAATTCAAAGCTTACTAGATCTATGGTTTCCTTACTCTCGAGATGGAGTAGGCTGCCCAGTAATCCCAGCATGATCCATGACTTCAAATAGGTACCTACCGCTGCTTTAGACAGCCTGATGTTTGGCAGCAATCTATCTCAGTACACGTAAACTGAATCTGCATCACACCCGCACTGAGAACTTGTATTTTGATCCCCAACATGCAAAAACATGAGGCCAGAAAAGGGAGTTCAAGGGATGCCCCTGGGTCTGTGTGCGTGCATGCTGTCTCCATTCTCCATCTGAAAGAGTGAACAGTGGGAAGGTGGAGACAACTCAAAGACCATACCCAGCTCCTGAGCTCTTCCTGTCAAACAAGTGCAACATCAAAGCTGTGAATCCCTGTGCAGACTCCTCTGAGCTGGGCTCAACTCCCAGCATTCTTCATCAGCCAGGACCCATGTGATTACCTGACAGCCTCCCAGAGAGGGATGGACTGATGAACATCTCTAGCTGGGTGCGCATCCTCAACTGTTGAGAAGGGAGAGCACTTGCTTACACTTGTAGTGTCAAGAAATGTCCTGTGGAACCTTGCTTGTGAAGATGTACTTTTCCTGATGTGCTGCCATGGTGAAACGCATTTACATCCCTATCCAGAAGCCACCCAGGGAGGTTTGCAGACAATGGTGTGCTCCAGGAAATAATGACTGTCTGCAGTGGCCCCTCTTTCAGAGACCTCTGCCAGATTTTCACAGCCTCCCTTGATGTTCTTGGGTGTTTACAGTCTGGCTTCAGCTGTTGCTTCACTCTGGTCAGAGGAGTGCCTGAATCCTCCAGAGACACTCTATGCAGCTTCCCTCTCCATCTGTAAGCACAGGGCCTCTCCTGTGTCCTTACTCAGGGCAGCAGGGGTAGTCGCCATGGGTGACACTGTTGCTGGACAGAGAGAGTGAACTTCAGCAGAGGCCATCTGCAGCTACAAAACTCAGCCCTCTCCAACTCTCAATGATTTCTGGTCACCAGTAATGCATCACGCTACGGACTACTTCACTCCCTTCGACCCATATCTCATTCTTAGTGGCTGTTCACTCAGGTCTGGCCATCAGTGAGTGCCTCTGCATCTGCATAAATCTATTCCTGGGAGCTACTTAGAGAATAACTGCTGCTACCTCAAAGCCAGACATGGCTGGTCTTCCTTCTCTTCTCTGACACTGCCCCAGGGGGTCTACAACTGGGAAAGATCCTCATGTTACCACAGAGCATCACAAAATATTCTGAGTTGGAAGGGACCCAGAAGGATCAAGTCCAGCTCTTCAGTGAATGGTCCACATGGGGGTCAAACTCGCAACCTTATCCTGCACCATCATATACAAAAAAAATGTATTTTCATCTGTGTCTGCCTGACAGTCTCTTGAGCAACAAGAGATTTCTGTCAGCCAGGCAGCAAGGGAAATCTCAGCCACACATGGTCATCTGTCACATTCTGTGTTATGATAACTCTCCAGGACATGCCTTCTAACCAGTGCTATGAGTCATTTGCTCCTTCCTTTCCATAGCTTTGAATGTCAGTGGGGAACTTTACCCTCTCTGGTACATCATCCCATGCTTGCAATAGGAGGGGAAGGGTTGGAGAGGGCAGTTTTCTGATCAGCAACACAATTATGCTGAAAATCTCAGGGTTACCTGCTCCATTCTCTAGGAGATGCTTTCCTTGTGGAAAGGCCTGATTGTCTGCGAATTGGCAGGTTGCTTGAAGAGCAGGAACACATAACCCCATAGACTTCCCTGGCTTTAACATGCAGTTTGTGCCTATTGCACTGCTGAGGAAGACTTTGGCATTATTCCTACCTATTATCCTCTGAAATGATGGAAGAATTGAGAGAATTTAGTAGCTGTTCATGTCTCCTTTCCTTTTTCTCCTCTAGACTGCTCCATGATGTAGCACATGACAGTGACTCCTGTCTTGTTTGTGTGAGCCAATGAGTCTTTCCGCAAAAAAACATGAACCACCCTGGCTACAACCAGAGACTGTATTTTTCCATGCAGAAGCATGTGCAAATCTGCTTCCTTGGGCTGATTATGCCACTGGGAGCCCATATTAGAAAGATTAGAAGGATGTCTCTGATATAACAGGGTGGGAGAAGGATCTACCTTGTCTTCTAAAAATGTTAGAAGTGGATCCACACAAACACCCTGTCTATATGTCTTGGTGTCTTTTACAAATTTATTCTGTCTTTCCCAGTCAAGTGTGAGCCCTGAACGACTCACAGGGAAAGCAGAGACAGCATTTCCTCACTTCACTATGAAGTAAATTTAACTCTTTCCTATAAAAACCCTTATGAAGGGTAGTTGCTATTTTTTTCACTTCTTACATGTACAATCTCTTCATTACAGCTTTCAGGATGATCAGAAATGTGTAACTAGATATTTATCTTGGAGTGAGTGCAAAGTTTGCTGCACCTTTCACATTCTTTGAAGTAAGAAGAGTTAGTTTGTGGCACGATTTCCCTGGTCATCATTTTTGTCCATGTGTTTTCTGTAAATACAAGCTTAATTACTAGCCCATGACTATTAATCACTGTCAGTGCAAAATAATTCTGTTCTGAAAAAAGACTGTAGTAAAATAATCCTTTACTCAACAGCACAGCACTGAGTTCTCACAGCAGTACCTCAATGATTAAGACTGGGATTTTCAAAGTAGCTCCAACCCACTATTGAATTTAATTCTAACCCCCTTAGGACCCTTTGAAGATCCCAGCTGGAAATTATTATTCAGTACTTTTTGATTTTGTATCAACTACAGAGCCATCATGGCTCAGACCAACTGTTCTTGCCTGTTTTCCCTGAGATGCACTGCTAACAGACCTGTTTTGGACCAGTGGCAATTGTGTGGTTCTGAAAACCTGGTGGGGAGCCATGAAAGTGTACAGATGGACTTTCAGGTGTGATGTGAAGAGACAGGTCTGATACTTGTCCCTGAGTTCTCCATGTCTGCTGAGAAACCCTATACATTGTGCAATACATGAATAGGAATTAAAGCTAGTTATTTCTGAGGACAGTTTTTACTGCAAAAATAACCGTAAAAGTGCCCCCAGTCATAGTCCCCTCCTCATTTTACCAGGGTGCAAAATGCAACACAGGAGAACTCAGACCCTTTGCTGAAAATTAGTGAGGAAAGTCAGGATATTTGGAGGCATCATTTAATGAAGAGTACATTTTCTGCAGTTACTGGAAGTGTACAGCGTTCTCTGCAGAGCACTGAAGAAGCACATTATGACCTGATCCTGAGAAATGCGCATCTCTGAAAGGCCCCCTGTCCTCTGCCTTCCTCATGGTAGTGCTACAGATGAGTTGTCTCACTCTAGGTAGGAGTCTCATCTCTCCTTCCCTTGGGTCTTTGCACTGTTTCAGCCTCAACTCCTGATCTCTAGTTTTCAGATTATTCTAGAGGGCATTTTTTTCTTTTCCAAAATAAAAGTCATGCCACAGATTATTTGTTTAATTGATCAGGCTATGCCTGTATTTATCAATGAGTATGTACCTGTCTGTTGAGTGTGTAGATACCCCCTCCACGCACACCCTCTTCCAAGTAATCTTCTGTGGTGGTTTTCTGCTGGTTTTTTGGTTGATGTCTGCTTTGAGTACATGGCACAACAGTAGTTTAAATGCCACCAATCACAAGCGCTTTAGGACTGAAGTTTATAAATACTGTTTTGTGTGCAGTAAGTCATTAAACTTAAATAATTTTAGGAGGTTTAGAAAAATGCAAAGAGCATTATTCCTTCCCTTTTTTTCCCCTTTTCTCCCATAGAAGAAAACGGGTCTAGAGCAGTGCTGGAGGAATGGAAAAGAGGGATGGCAAGACAGCCATCGTGGCTCCAAAAACTCCAGTGCTGGAGCACAGAGAGCCTGACGTGGCACTACAACCTACCACAGGGTCACAGCCTTGCTCTGGGTCCCTGCCCAAAGCCTGAACCTTCCAACACAAGCTTGGCCTCCTTCTTTTCTTTCACAGTTGACCACCACTCTGTGAGGTGGATTAGTGAGACCATCAGAGCGGTGGCGCCCTCTGAAGCATCTCTCTCCCTTCACAGTTTGGGGGGAGAGGATACCCCCAAACCCAGCCTTGGAGCACCAGCCATGCTCCAGGTCCTGACATATGGACCATGATGTAGCTGCCACTATTTCATGTCCCAGTCATAGGTAGCTGTTTATTTGTCTGTGAATCATGTCATACTTCCTGCTTTCCTTTTGTCTGTATCCCTCACACTCAATACCTTTTTAAAAGAAGGTACATTTTCTCTTTGTATCTAAAATATAGTGCAATTTAACTTACCTGAATTCTGACATTGTTAACTTTATTTGGCAAAATTATATTTTCTGGATCAAGAGGAAAAGAAAACTGGCTTCAATTAGTAATATGTACAGTTCATCACATTTTATGAGCAGAATGATTAACCTGCCTAGAGCAGACCTAAACCTGGGCATTGCTGAGCATCCAAAGCTGGTGAAGCCACTCTGAGGGAAAAGAGTGAAAAGAGTGGCATGTTTTAAGAACCTCAGTATTTTTCTGGTAGTTAGATGCTCGCAGAGAGCTTAATCTTAGTGCCGGACTTCATGAATTATTTCGGAAGGGCACAGACACTTTCTTGGCTTATTATCTCTTCCATGCTTTGGGGTTTTTTTCTCAGTGTTTTTGGTACCACAGATATAGATTAGACTATGACTTTAGGCCATTCAGAAGCAAATACTGGTATCTGCATCACAGAACCTTGGAGCTGCTGTGTAGTTCTACCCAAACACTCAATTACTGCCGTGCAGAGGCAGCCCTTGGGTTCCTAAGTGAGGACATAGCAATTGTGAAAAATTATCAGCATGAGCTTAAGTCAAGGATTTTCACAGCATCAATGACCTTTGCTCAAAACCTAAGGTGTCAGAGAAGTAGCTGTGGTGTGTCTAGGCTCAGTGCTGTGAATTAGTTTAAATTACTTGTACTATATATCTATTAACAAAGATTAACATCAGCAGTTCCCTTCCCCTCCTCCTGTGGTGGTGGAGTTGACAGTTTTGCCTATATTAACCTGTCAGATAAAATAGATATTACATAATATGGCACATCTGCCTTTGCACTAGACTGCTATGTGCCTCTCTAAAAATGAGACAGACAAATTATCCTGTTTAGCTGTATATGTAACAGCCTGAGGCAACTGAGAGGGGAGTTCTGCAACGAAATGTATAATTGCTGGAGGCATGTTTGTCTGTGGTTGATGTAATTTCGAGCATCCCATTTTATACTTCTCAGAAAGAAGCACCTACCCTCTTCCCAGCCCCTGGTATCAGAGCTGACACTTCATCCCTCATCCTTGCTGTGAGATCAGTCATCTGTGCTGTTTCCACTTGGGAGCAAGGCTGTTCTGAACTAGGTTTTCCAGCTATTGCTGTGAATACCTTCTTTTACTTGTGGTTGCACAGGAGAGAGTAATATTTAAATTTTATGGTCAATATTCCTGCTACTGTGAGTCTGGGCAGTCCAGCCTGTGTCCCTGGCTGTGTGTGGTGTTAGCAGTGATGAAAGTCAAACATTTTGGGTGTTCTCTGGAGTGTCTGTGACTAGGAATTTTTCTACTGGAGTTTCTCTTTCTGGTCAAATGTCCATGTCAGCATGGATTGAAGCATTTCCTAAATCATCCTGAAGTGTTTCTAACTGTTCCTGTACAAAGTGGATGTTTCCCAGGCTCAGTAACCTACTGGTGCCTGTTGGATATGTGGAGCTTGGTGGCACAGGCAAGTTTCTGCAGATAATAGAATTTTTCCTGTCTGGGTTAATTCTAGACGTTGGGTCTGAAGGGGAACCCAGTGGAGCTACAGAAGAGATAGATTATATGTAATGATACATTTGTAGGAGCCGCAGAAATCATATAATTGAAACCCCTCAGGCTGAGGAGAGGATCAAATCTGGCCCTATTTCTGCTGATTTAGTTCCTTAATTAAGGGGTTCCCACCATTAGATAAGATTTTTAATGCCAGGCAGTTATAACTGCTTTATCTTGTCCCTGTCGATGTCCCCTGGTATGGCAGAGTAGACTCTTCATAGGATTAGATAGAGTTTAGCTGCCTCCTGAGCTTGTCTGTGGCTCATGGCAGAGCATGTGAGAAATGGGTTCCTGTCGTGCAGGAGAGAAAGTGTCCACCCCGCCATGTACCCAGGCCACACTGGAGCAGGGACAGCCCTGGGACTCAGCGAGCCTCTCCTAAGGGGCTATAATATCTCCCTTCACCCCTGTGATGTGTCTGAACTACTCGTGGAAGTGACAGCTTAGCCATGATACCTACAGGTACCTTCTGGCACACGGCTGTATCCAGGTGAGCCCGAGGCAGACATCACCCTGCTCCATTCCGCTCCTCCCCACAATGGAAAGCTGGAGGGAGCGCAGCTTTATGCAGCAGCAGCTATCTGCCCAGTGTTTGTGACATAGCCTAAACCTAAAAATCTCTCCATCCATAAAAGCGGGTTTTGTCAGGTCAAAATATGTTTATTTTCCTTTCAGATGAAAATTAGCTCACTTAAAGCAGCTCATAGAGCTTTTTTCCCTCACTTCTTCCTTCTATTCAAAGTGTTCTTCCTTCGAGGGACAAACCAGTGAAATAGTTTCTGGCTGCTACAGTAACTTAGAAGGAAGGGAAAAAACAGTAAGAGTGAGCTGTCAGCTGTGTGACCCTATCATCTCAGTACCTGTCTATGTTATGAAGCTAAGGCACAGAGAAGTAGTTTTGTTTTGGTGCAGGGAATAGATTAGGTCTGAGAAAAGGTCTGCTGGCATTTTGCTGGCCTCTTTTGGGAATCTCAGACTATGAGGAAAACTCTGTCCTTTTGTTTCCACCTGTCAACACACTTGCCCTCTGCAGTAGGATCTTTTTGGCATCACAGTGATGAATTTCTTTTCAGGAATGATTTCAGAGGCAGGAGAAGATCTTTATGTGTCTCTGGCAGGGCATCCAAGGCTCCTCCTTACACCCCTGCTCAGTGATGACCCTTTGGGAGCTGCTCCTCTCTTGCTCTCTGCTGAGTTGCTGACATCTAAAAGATACTAAACACATCGGACTGTCGAGGACAGAACATGCTTGACTGTCAAGGACTAAACAAAAGCATTTTACAGCTTCAAGTGAGTTATTGAAAGCAGTTTATAGCTGTAACTGTCTTGGGTTTGGTGTGTATGTCACATTTGAATATATCCTTTCATAGTGTCAATAGATATACTTTGGAGATAGCTGCTCACAACAAATTAATGAGACATTTCAAGACAGAATTCTTACCAGCTAATTAAATTACCTACCTAGCTTACTAGAATTAATCACTCCTCTCCCAATATATTTGTGTAAACAGATAGATTTTCATGTAAATTAAGTAATCTTTGAGATGGCTGATGAACGCCTTTGAATCTCTGTTTGGTGATTCTAACACTTAGTACAGAAGAAAATATAAAATTACTAGAAATCATTCCTGATTACTGCTTCCACTTATTCATACTACCAGTTTCTATAACTATATTATTACACAAAAGCATTAGCCTGCTCCCCCAGAAGAAAAAAATAAAATACTCTCACAGTCATGAAGTCTTATTTCTGACATTTAATAATCAAGCATTGGAGCAACAGTAGCTGTCACAAGAATGAGTTTTGGAGAATTTAACAGACTTTAATTATAATGAAAGTCTTTTGTTGGAGATCTGTATTTCTCCAGAAGATTATAACAATAATCTAAAAAAAAAACCCCAAAAATACATTTTATAGGTATGTTTTAGACTCAAATAGAAGAGGGCCTAAACAGCACTTTTCCTCTAAAAAAAAGGTTCTGACATTTTTTGGTTCTGATCCACTCATTGCTCTCAGGGATGCCCACTCCTCCAGTAGAGGAGGGAAAGTTTTTAAGGTTTTCTATCCAGTAAGATGATGGAATAGGAATGAAGAAAAGTGGGTTCTGTCTCCATCCCTCTTTCCAATTCAGCTACATGAACCACTTTGTCCTTTGGTGCCTCAGCTTCCTTTTGCTGTTTGTTCCCTCTGTCACCAGTTGTAAGCTTCATCCCCTGCAAATACTCTTTTACTCCCTCTAAGCAGTGAGAAACCAATAAGAATGCAGTAAAATAAGATTATTTTGGTTTACTGCCTTGAGACAAACTGTAAAATTCAAATCAATTTAATCCAATTTAAACTTTTTCAATTATATTCTGGAGGGTGAATCTACCTATGTATATACCGATATACATCTAAGTAATTTTTCATGTACAAAATAATTTCATAGGGGAGGAATTTATTATAGCTTCTCTTTTTACATTTTCACTAGACCTAAAGATCCACATCTAAAAGTCTGCTCTCTGCAGCTGTAATGACACTGAGAGATTCAGCACTGGATACAACTTTCTGTATCCTATTGCCAGATCAAGGAAAGAAAATTAAGACAGGCATAACTCCTGGGACAAGGTTGCATAGACCTCCTTCTCACAACATCTGTTCTGCTGCCTTTTGTGTGTGGTGGATCAGCATTAGTGTTATTACAACTAGAGAGGAGATTCAGCCAAGGATGATGGAATGAGTAAATTATTGATTCCCTCTTCATCTGAAATGTGCCATCAATCTCAAATATTTGTTCAATTGCAAGATTTCCTGTATTTCCATGTTCCAGAAAGCCCTTGCATAAGCAAGATCAAAGATTGGGCTTTCACATAAATAGTTTCCTTTACGGAACATTGTTTTTAACACATTCCTGCCCCAGAACATTCAGAGCCATACTTAAATTACATTACTTTTGTTGGTGATGTTTTCCTTTTAAAGGCTCATATGCAGTGTCTAACGCTCATGAATTCTGGTCCTGTGAATATATTTCCGTGGCTTTCAGAGGTCGGTTTACAACATGCAAAGTTCATGATGCAGTTCCTTAAAAGCACCAAAAATTTGAAAAGATTATGCAATCTGTGCGTGCAAATCAGAAAAACTCAAACATCAAGGACAGAAAACACACCAGTAAACTCATTGCCCTAAAAAAATTCATCATGCCAGTCTCAGGAGACAGGAGGAGAAAAGGGGATTTCAGGTAACCTAGAACTGTTGTGGACACAAGAGCTGGCAAGAGCTTGGAGGAACTGCCCATCTGCTTGCATGTAGTGAGCCCAATGAGACATTGAGGTGCTGGAACATGTCCAGAGGAGGGCAACAGAGCTGATGAAGGGTCTAGAGCACAAGTCTGATAAGGAGCAGCTGAAGGAACTCGGTTTGTTTATCCTGGAGAAAAGAAGGCTGAGGGACGACCTTACCACTCTCTACATCCACCTGAAAGGAGTTTGTAGCAAGGTGGGGGTCAGTCTCTTTCCCCATGAAACAAGTGATAGAACAAGAGGAAATGGCCTCAGGTTGCATGAGGGGAGGTTTAGATTTGGTAAATGGAAAAATTTCTTCACTGCAAGGATTGCCAAGAACTGGAACATCCCTGGAAGTACTGAAAAGGCTTGTAGATACGGCACTTAGGGACATGGTTTAGTGGGGGGCTTGGCAGTGCTGGATTAACTGTTGGACTGTGTGATTTTAAAGACCTCTTCAGCCTAAACAATTCTACAATTCTATGCTCTGTTGGGTGTGTTGTCAACGTGCAGTTTGGCTCCCTGCCCAGGAACCCTGAAGGCACCCCTTCAGTTCAAGGCCTGGCCTTCTCCTGAATGCAGCATGGTTAGGCAACCCTGATGTCAGAAATATTTGCGCTCTTTATTTTAGTCAGCTAGAGGACACAGAGTATCAGAGCCCATCTGCACTGATCTTCCAAGAGGTTTGGCTGTCTTTTGTACCTTGAATCCTACTCCTTCCTTGTTTTTTTTTTGCTTTAGAGTATTTACAGAGCAAAATCATGCCATATTAAGAATTTTCCTTTTTCTTTTTTCTTAGGAGTAGCAGTCTTTGAAGACAGATTCTGAGCTCTCTAATAGCATTTCACTACACCTTTCTCATTATTGATGATTTTTTTTCTTTAAATCAATCTGATCAAAATGTTACACAAAAATCCAAATAAGGTCTTCTTAGTTTCTTGGACATTGTCATCAATTCTTCCTTGTCTCCACTGAAACCACCTTGCCTGATCCAGCCTGGATTTGCATTTTCCTTTTGTTCATCCTTCTTCTCATGTGAGAAACAGTTCTTTAATAATTCTGCCACGTAATATCTGTACTGTTTATGTCTTATTTAATTTTCTTTTATACAATTTCTACTTTACTAATTACTATGTCTTTCAAGCACTTTACTGAAATAAAATGAGACCTTAAGGATCACATATTCACCACAAAAAAAACCCCAAAATAAAACCCAATCAAAACCAAAACCCCTTAACAGGACACAAATAACTTTATGTAGACTCTCTTATTAATGAAAGCAAGATTAATTTTAGCCAAGTTTAACTAGGGTGGGGTGAACTGTAATTAAATTGCTGTAATATTCCAAGGAATTATGGTGGGGTATAAGGAATCATTTTTACTGTCTACTCAGGCTATTTAGACATCTTAATTAAGCTGTGATTTAAAAGACCACAGGAGTGAAATTCAAAAGGCTGTGCTCTATGAAGGCAATGAAAACAAATAAGCACTTGTGAGTGGCTCAGTTGGGCATGCTGGTGCCCTGAGTAGGCTAAACTCAAATCCCCTCCCTGGTGCCCAGCATGGAAGAATGCTGGCTCCAAACTGGCTCCAGGTTCATCCTTTGTGAAAATTAAAGAAGTGTTTTCCATCCTGAGATACACAAGGCCTTATGAGGCAGATAAAGTTTCAAATATGACATAAAATAGTGTAGATACAAAAGATTTTCAATTATTCCTGTACCTTGCTTCTATGAACCCTCTTGTTTCTGTGAGATATCTCTAACTGATGATGTCCTGTCCACTTGGGATGATGTTTCTTCAGTGCTGACTTAAATTGGCTTAAATTTTAATATAAAAGTACAAAACATGGATTATTTTTTCATAAAGCTTTGCTGTGTGTATTCCTTAAAGACTTGTGGGATGTGATAGTAGTGCTGAAAGACAGAGGAAGCAGCTAAGATGAAATATTTAAAAAGCTCTGAAGCTTTTATTTTCACTTTTCTTTGAAAGTTACCAGGTGGAAAAACACAATTATCTAATGATTAATTGTTTCTCCTATTAATAACCCATTGACTGTACAGTTCAGAAGATCTGTCCACTTTACCCCTCTTAGTGCATTTTTCCCAAGCAATCTGTTGTCTTTGGCTTATTTCCTAGCAATAAAATTTAACTGCCTCTTTTTTTTTTCATCCTACTCTCACTAAGGTCAATCTCTCTGTTCACCTGACACAGGTTGTAAGTCCTACTACAATCCTTTTGATCATAACACCAGGGTTATTGACAAGCTGTCAAAATATGGGTTATAACTGGTGCTTTTCTGGGCTTCAGTATTGACTATATGCCCTAACAACAAAGGAGCAGCATCATAATAATTTCAATTCCCAAACCAATATGTTGCAGGTCCCAAGCAGTGAACAACTGAAAGACTGAGCAGTGCAGCAGAAATAGCTGTCTTACAAAATGGAGTAAAGTAATAATGGTTGTGAACAATTATGTTTCAACACAGAGTTTGAGAAGAATAAGGGCTATCAAGGTTTCTGAAATATGATACTGAGCAGTCTCAGTTTCCATTGCAGACCTTTTGAAATAAATGGACTTAAGAGCTCTTACTCCTCTTATCCTTCCCTGCAAAAAAGATAAAAATTCATCTCAGTTTTGCAACAGATATACTCTCTCTATAAAATAATTTGTCACAAATCAACACGATGTTCTTATGTTTTTGTGTCTACTAGTAATGTCTGCTAACATTCATCATTAAGAAAATTTTAACTAGCAGCTTAATAAAGAGATAGATCCTCGATGGCTGAACAATGCAAACACCGTGGAAAGTAGAGTCCTGGGATACTGGATGCATTCAAAGATTGATGTCTCAGGACTGTTTCCAGCCCTGACTGTAGTTTCCAGGCTCTGTCTGGGAGTTTCTAATGTTTGAATTATCTGTCTCTTGACTACATCCTTGGCCAGGCTACAGGGAGAAAGAGTGATGATCTATGTCACGTTCCCTTATCTTATCTTTGGAAAGAGTCTGCTGAAAACCTCATGCTGTGCCTATTTTCCTGACTTTTTGAGTAAATATAAAAGAGGAAGGCATCTGTCCACTGTTGTACTGGAAAGATGCAATTAAGTATATCAGTAACTGGATGCTATGAAAAACTTAAGCATGTAGTTAAACTGGTATCTAAGGCCCCACTTAAGGTAATCCAGCTGTCCCTTAAATAAATTACTGTGGATGGCCATGTATTGGGGGCTCGACACTGAAACTTGGGCCATCTGGAGCTATAACCTTTATTAATTGCTCAGTTTTAGTCTCTACTTTTAAAAATAAAGATATAATTTTCTATAATGTAGAACTTATACTGCCAAAAGTGATTTATGCGCTCTGCTTATTAAGAGGACACATACAATTTTAAGGCCAACACAGCTGAAGAAAGCAGGCCACTCACTGCCTTGTTACAGACTTGTTAAGAGTACCACTAGGTGCAGTGCATTTTGACTGACCATTTTTCCATATGAGACACTAAATTTACTCTCAGACTGTTTCAGAAACATCTCAGCCACATGGTCTCCAGCACTAAGCTACAATAAACTCATCTTGCTGGTTCATAAAATTCCCAGGAGGTTTCCTGGGGTATCAGACTTTAGCTACCATTTATCTGTACCCTACAGCCAACACAAAACCAGCATGAACAATGCCTTGCATGGTGTAGACTAGGAGTGGCTCAACTTCCAAATGCATTTTATGAACCTCAGAGGCTCATATGGATTTTACCAAAATAATAATTTTTGAGTGGATTTCATCTGTTACTGTCCCTTCACTCAAGAGAATATATAGAATATATTTCTCACTTCTGAGAAATTATGTTTTTCTCAAAAAAGAAACAGTATGGGAAAGCTCAAAGCACTCTTGGGGCTTGATTATGCCCATTGCTACATTGTAGTACAAACTGGCATCATAAACATTTCTGAGTTGGTGCATATGAAAGTAGATATAGCCTATGTAAAAGGAACTAAATTAACAATATTTGTAAATTAAATCCCCTCTATACTCACAGGACAATTTTATCCAGTTCTCAACCCCTTCCTAATCAATTTGAACACTAACCTGGTGGACTGAATTTTTTGAGGGAGAGGCTAATTTTTAAATTAGCTGTCATTAGCTGTTTTTCACTGATTTTGGCCTGATCACATATTGCAGGGACTGTTGGACTGACATTGCCAGGGAGCATCTGGATGATGGTACAAGCAGTACCAGTGACCCGGGGTTGAAAAGCCTGATGATTTTTCCCTAGATCAGTTTCCTCAGTGATGAGCTTCTGATGGCAGAGAGATTTTTTAACAAGTTACATTTTGGCAGATTTTTTGCTCCCTCATGAGATCTGATGGCCATGTGTAAAATGTGAGCCTGAGTTGCCCGAGTGGAATCTATTAGTTTACACAGTAACTGCTCTAACCGGGAGGCAATAATATTAGTTTAGCAGGTAACAATGACTTAATCAGCATTCCTCCCAGGCTGGAGAGGAGGAACAGGCAGCTGACCCCAAATGCTTTAAAAATACCCCTCCCAGCAGTGATGTGCTAAAGTAAACACTGAGGGGAAAATGCTGTGAAACGGTTTCATCAAGGAGCAGTGTAATAACAGAGCAGCTCAAGTTGAGGCTAATTAAATTGTTTTAGCTTCCAAAGGGATGGGATTTTCCAGCTGTGAGCAAGCCGCAATAACAAACTTTCCTTGGGGTGCAGATTCTTTCCTGATTCTTTAGCTTTACACAGCTCAAATGTTATTCTTACTCATGACAGTCTCATCAGATATTTGCCTTCAGAAATGCTTGCCTGGCAGCATTAGCTATGGAAGAAAGCAATGCAGGTGAATTAGACAAAGAACAAAGTGTCCTTGACAGCAGTGGGGTTTTGAGGTTGAGGTGGAGAGGAGGGAGGATTTTCCTGGTAGCAGTTTTTCTGTGGACAACACTATATCAGGAATTTCTTCAACTATATTCAGCCTGAATTTGAGATCCAGATTTTCTACCTTCCTTATATAGTAAATTCTTATTTGTTTGTTCAACCCTTTGAGTTTCAGTTTTTTCAGTATTGGCTAAAAAAATCTTGCTCCTTTTTTAGATGCCACGTGGGTGACATTAATATAAGATGAAAATATTGCTGCAGTGTTGCTGCTCTTTGTCAATCACTCCCTAGAAGTAAAGAGTGAAATAAGTATTTATTAAGGGTTCACTATACATTCTAGCAAAGCCAAGAAATTATCCTAGAGCAATAAATTGGATAAAGGATGGAGAACTTTTGACTGTAGAATATATATATATATATATATATATATAAAATCTGTGGGTATATATATATATGTATATCTACATATATACATGCAGATCAATGTAGGATATAGTTTCTGATTTTAGTCACTCAGCAATTACATCTGATGAGTAAGGACAGAACAGAGGGTCGACTGTACTTTCTAAATTATACAGACAATGACAGGTCTTCATTCATCATAGTAACTAAGAGCTTCATTCTCCAGTTGATTAAGATGTCCAGGACAGGCAGCTGTAGCTTTACTCAATTGCCAACCCAGTCAGATAAAGGGCAATGCAACTTTCTGAATCCTGAGTGACTGATGCTGGAATGAATATGTGCTTGTCATTGACAGCAGCCTCCTACTTTATTCATCCTAATTTCACAAAGAAGTGCTACTACCATGATAACTTTAAATGATGTTTGTTGAAGATATCAGGAGGGACAGGTGGGAGCATCAAAGAACCATGGTACTTACTACAGAGTCTTAATTCCAATTTCTTTGGAAGTTTTCTTGTGTTAATTGGATATTTCTATGCTTATAATGTTGTTGTGAAAAACCAAAATTTAAGGGAAGATATACAACCAGAGATATCCTCATCTGAAAAAAAAATTTACAGTCAAAACAGAAAAATAGTGTGAAAATGTTGAATTTACTTTAATTGCTAAAAGGTACTAATTCCTTCATAAGAACTGAAAACATGGCAAAACTGATAAAAGGAGTCATGTTTCTGCAGTACTTAGCACTCAAGAAGCTAATACGGAGTTGTCGAGACATTAAACGCTGAAAGTGCTTCAGGTGCTTTTGATGAGGAGCTTCAAAAGTTGAACCATTTTCCCTCTGCTTTGCAGAAATTTCGTAATTGCTGTCTTTGCCCGGGTCAGCTCATTGTTCAGCAGAGGTGTCTGCAGGGCCTGGGGAATTGTTTTGACTGCAAATCACCGTCACCCATGCTCGGATCATAATCTTGGCAATGCCCTAGTTAAGGAATGGAAGGTGCCTTCAGCAGCCCCTCTGCTTACTGCTGTTTCCTTCTGACCAGCTGTTTGTTTCCAGCTGACTGGTGGAGGGGAGCCAGGACAGGAGTCCCAGTGAGTCTGTAAGGCTTAGGCTGAATGGACTTGCACAACAATGTTGGAATTAGGGGGGTTAAACAGAGGTGCTTTCAAATGGCAGTCTTAATGCCTGGAGTAAAATTAGTAGGAAAGTGTAGACAAAACTAGAGACATAGCAGGGCATGATAAAAATTGCCAGTGAAATCCAGAGTCTCTGTCTCCTTGAAGACTAAGGGTAAGACTGGGAGCCTTCACCTCACGTTTTTTATCTCCCAGATTTCGACCAGCCCACCTCCTAGGGTAAAGCAGGACAAGTCCACGGGCTGTAAGGAGGATCAGAAAACTCTGCATTTCAGCTCTGCTGAGCTAGATTTTTTCCATAGGCCTGGATTTATTTTTGCCTACAGAGTAGAACAAAGAGAAGTGCCAGGGATGTGATCTCTACCTATTAAATTTCAAGTACTTCCAAAACTGTGAAGATCCACTAACAAAAGGATAAATGAAGGGTTCTAGTCCTCCATGAGGAATGCACACCGTCATACACAAGCACATACAGGGCTGTGTTTGCTTTCTCTTGCAGGAGAAATGAGCAGTGTGCTGAGAAAATTAATTGCATCCCTGAATGCTACAGATCCAAACTAGATGATCTTTTTTATTCTCTTTTTCCAGCAAACACACTTAGACATCACATAGATGGAAAATTCTTATAAGATGAATGTGCAAACATCTCCTCCTTTTCCACAGTTAGACCTAGTGAGATAATTTGGGGTTAGAATGGGATAAGCCTTATAATAGGCTTGAGGCATATCATGCAGGACATCCATGACTCATTAGCTCATTGTTCATCACTGATGTACAAAATCTTTCCCTTCATACAAGATATTTCTTAGCTGTCTATTATGTTAACATCTAAGCACTGACTCTTCAGTGTTCATGCCTTATGTAACAGACAGCTTGGAACAGTCATGCAGATAAGTGGGGAATGACTTTACAAGGCTGCTCTTACTTTGCACTATGCATGAACTATTTTCTTCACTATAAGTAGATAAAAGGCAGCAAAGGTATAACCTCCAGTGAAATTAGCCCTGCTCTGGATAGCATCCCATCAATACTTTGGCACAAGAGAAATGTGCTTTTATTCTCACAGAAACAACCTCATAGCCAACAAAACAAAACTCCAGCTGTTCTTCCTCTGTGCTATTCTGAGTGTTTAAGAAATGCATATTTTACCTTTAACTGGTCTATGCCACATTAGTAAAACCTCATGTGAAATATGATGCTGGTATGAGTCATGGTACTTAAGAAAGGTGTGATACATATGAGAAAGTTCGAATGAGACCAACAGCGGCTACCAGAGAAAACACTGAAATACTGAAAAAGCTTTAAAAACAGGAGATAGAGAAATGAAAAGATAATACACTTCAGTTACACACAGGCATAATGCATAGTGAAAAGTAATGATTGAATCCTTCAGCTCTAAAGAAAAATGCATGGAAAGAATAATTCCTGGGAGGCTAATAAACAAAGCCAACACTTTTGGTTTAGGAAGTCCTAGGCCATATTAAGGCAGAACTGCCTCTGTGCTCAATCTGTTCCTTTACACATCCCTAAGTATTTCCTCTTCCTAGATGAACACTCTGTCTGTCCCTGAATGGTTATGCTTTCATTTGTTGCTGTCGGCTGAAATAATGTTTTGTGATAAAAAATGTACTTAACAAATGTGTTGCTTCATCTGCCACTCAGATGGCCAAGGAATCTGTCCACTGTAATGAGTGGTTTGTGTTCAAGTGATCTATTTTCACTCTGCTGCAAGGACTGTAAGGAGAGCTGTACATCTTCATTTTCCCTTTGTGGCTTGCCTGGCCTTCTCCTACAGGTATTGCATCTGCTTATGAGTTCTCAGCAATCTTCAGGGCTGTTTGCTGATACAGGGGGTGCCTAAGCTTTCCCACAGAGCACTGGAACAGAGAATTTCCTTTATCAATAGGCTGGACATTGCAGTTTGACTGCAAAGTACATTTCAACGCATTCTTGGATACTCATCTCATGTCAGTCTTTCTGGCACACTTCAGGAGAGCTGGGGTTTCTTTCTGTTCAACAGACAAACTGAAGGAAAGATGTTATCAATAATTGCAAATGTTTGTCTTATGTGTTTCATACAATTGTCTCCAGATCTTTTCATAAAAGGAACGTGAAAATTTACTGTCCAATGTTCTCACATCCTTTATATTTCTAGAAGGGTTACAAGTTTGTATTCTTATTCACTTGTCATTCCTTTAATGCTGCAATTCTTCCCCGGATAAGTTGTCAGTAATTGCAGTCCCTTTCTTGCAGCATATGTCTAAAATAATAGTGCTGCTCTCTCAGAGCGTGGGCTGAAAGCACTCTGGAGCAGTTTCCAGTGGATTTTAAGAAGTGCCCTCCAGTGATTTATAGCCATGTTCTACTTGAATGGCTTCCTACTCCTAAAAGAGCTGGATGAACTTTTCATGCACAAACATCGCTGCAAGATGTTTCTTTCAAACTGTGTCTACCTTTATTCCATCCATGTTAGTGTCACTGAGAAAAAGGGTGGAGGCTGTACCTTTCATAGTGAGGTGCTTCATCTCTTGCCCTTGTGTCATTTTTGTCTTTACCTTTTCATTCACCTCAAAAGTGTTTAAGAATAGGTCACTAGCTCTCTGATATACAGGATAAAGGCATCACATTGAAGAAACCATGGTTGTTTGATTCTTTGGTCAATCAATGCTTCAGAGTTTGCAAATACCTGTGATTTGTGGGAGATATTTTGAGGTTTTGAGATTGGCTACAAATTGGTTTATGAATTGATCTATTATCTTCACTTGGGATTTGTAATGATTGTGCCTTAATCAACATTTAATATTTATCCAGATCTAGATATACTGACTAGCTCTTTGAAGGGTCTGTGATCCCAATCTGATATTGCTGTCCCCCATGTGGGCTTTGGGTTTCTTCTTGACTGTTCCTCCGATCCATTCAAGTCCTGCCTTGCAGACTGTACATTCCCTCTTCCAGCAGCCAACCTCTGATGTAACTACCACAATTCAAACTGTTGTCACTGTCCTTTTCCAGATGAAGCCCTTGGAAAATTTTTTGCATTTTTAAACTGGCAATAACTTTCACATTTTATTTGTCTCTTCTCTGGTATTTCTGGTATTTCTGCATTTGCTTTTGTAGCGGTTTATAACATCTTACAAATTCCATAGTTATATACTTTTTCATATTCTAGCTCTGGACCTGACTCAAATGGTCTAGATTTGCCTCTGAGCTTATTTACTAGCTCTGCATGTAGCTCTTAGTTGATTTATTATGGGCTGTCAGAGTATTCCCATTTGGGATCCTTCATACTCCACAGCCATGATTAATCTATCACAAAATTGTTTCAAGCTTAAAGATTTGATCATTAGTCTGCCATTTTGCACAGGTTGACAATACACTTATTCGGTATTCTTCCTATGAAGTTGTAAGTACAGTCCTTAAATAAGTATCATTTGTCTGGATTGAAAAGACTTTTGGTCCATTGCTAGGATTTTACATAGATATTTCTGGTCTGTTTCCAAGATGGTCAAGGTCTGTCAAAGCTCAAGACAGCTTTTGATATAACACTAACAAAGATACTCTTGTTTTGTTCCATCTCCATCTTCATTACAATTTCTTCATTTCCATTTTGTGGTGTGAAAGTTTCCATTTGCAAAAGATTTCCCTGTCATAGCTAAATGCATGGAGGTGGGGTTTTAATACATCAGTATCATTATGTTTTGACTAATACTTGTGTTTTTCTTCTATTTTTATACATTTACTTGTTGATAAATGCTTGAGGGAAAGGTTGGTTTGTCCTATTAATACTTGCTTTTTCTGCAGGAGCCAACTTTAGATACTAGTTTTACTGTTAAACTGTTAAAAATGAGGACAACACTCAGGTTCTACTCCTGATTTCATATAAAGTAGTCTTTTAAATTCAGGATTTTATCTTATTTATTAAAATAATATTATACCATATGGTGATTTTTATAATGGAGACATCTTTTATACCTCAGTTCATTTAGATTCAGTTTTAATTGGTGAAAGTTAAGATGTGATTTTTCCAAGACTACTCTTCTCTATGTCCAGAGTCCATACTTTCTTTCCTATTTATTTCACTCTCTTTCCTCTATTGCTTCCTCCAAAAATATCTCCAGTCAATTCCAGACTGGCCATCCTCTGTTTTGTCTCACTCCTAACACCTCCCTTTCCCTCTTCTGGGGAGCTGGAGATGCTGGAACTGATCAGAAATTATGATTCTAGAGTACAGGAAAAGAGACTGATTTTAGTAGCTTCAGATATAGAGAAGGAAATCAGTATCAATGGAAGAATATGGTTTGTCAGATAAATTCCAGTGACCAAAAATAAATTGATTTTCAATAGCAATGACTTCCCCCAAATCCCAGCTTGTACTATTATATATTTCACTACTGTTGTTTAACGTGTCCTTGGCAGCCTCACAATGTCACTCTACTCTTCATTAGTGTTTATACCAGCACAAGTCATGAGTCGAAGTCTGTTCTTCTCTCTTGAAGGTCATTTTTATGGATTCTTCATACAAGGCTGACAACCCTCTTTATTTTTTGTTCACATCAGTCTCTTCTGAAAAACATAACTGCCTGTGATAAACTGTAGTCCACTAATTCCACTGACTTAAGGCTGAGAGCATTGATAACAAAAAAACCCCAAAAATAAAAACAAAGAAACCCCTCCCCCCAAAAAAAAACAAACCACAAACAAAAAAAAAACAAAAAAGTTGGCCTAAAATCTTTTTATTACTCAAGCTAATTTCTTGCATACATGGCAATTCTGACAAGTTAATTTTTGTTTATTTGAGTTGGAGTTTTATGTTATACAGGCACCTATGATTAATCTGTCACCCTGGGCATATAAATTATACAAATTTAAAATTTAGAGCACTCACTTTAAATATAATTTCATCAAACTTCTCTAAGATTGTCCCCAGCAAAAAAGCACAGCATATATTTTACAGCTATTTCTAATATACATCCCCATTAATAGGGAGCACTACAAAAATAAATTGAGGGCATGCTGAGCTATGAGACAAAATTTAGATGACAGAGAATTGATTTTCTATAAAGCTGAGGGATTTTATAAAAAAAGTAAATAAAATCTTCAGGGAACAATTTGCAAATTAAATATGTGAAAATGGATGTCTTTAAGTCACATATCGATTTGATTTTCACAAACACATTTGCTTGTCCGTGTTGTAAGTGATCATTGCTCAGTCTTCTTGAAGACATAAAATGGAGTATGACAATTACAGCAACAACATCATTAGGGCTGGACCTCCTGGAAAGTTGGAGCTTAGAAAGTCTGTGTTTCCTGTTGGAGTTCACTTTATATATCCATAAAAAATGGATGCAATCTATTCTGTTCAGTGGGCACCAATAGGAGGCTGATTTGGGACCCTTGTGCTGCTGAACTGTGGAGGATGGAAATGGGACAATCACCTCCTGTCACCTCATCACCCTTTCCTGACAGAAAGGCAAGACCCAGGCTATGGCATAAGCTGTTCCACAGGTACCCCAAGAGGAGTGCGGGGTGGGAACAAATCATTCCCTCTTTTTTATTGGGAGTAAACTTTAGAAAGAAAAAGTACATCCTTTTGACATGGACATTGTGACCAATATGGAAGATCACTACAAAACAGAATCAATTTTTTCAAAGCTCAGTATCAGCTAAAGACAGTCTATGCATTTTGTTGTAAGAGCTTGTTGAGATGCAGTTATCAGAAAAAGAATTTTGAGCCCAGATTTTCATAACAGATCCATTAAACAATTAAAATTAATTTCATTCTTCTTTTGCAATAAGCCTACATGTATTATTTTAAGCAATATTGCTGCCTTGAAGAATATGAAGCAGGAGACAGATTGATGTGGACAGACATTGATATTTATTTCTTTAGTAACAAAGTAATTTGCAGCACTCTAGCTGCTGCTAGCAGAGAATATGTAAGTCATAAAGTGCAGTTAGGTGATAAATTTATTTATAAAGTACCTTAGCCACTTCTTCTCCGCTCACTAATCATTTTCCCCCAGGAGTAACTCTAATTTTAATCCACCGAGCAGATAGGTAAGTGGTATGCAGAGTAGATAAGAATAAATCCTTGTCTCCTGAAAATGTAGGTTTTTCTGCCCAAACTTATTCCAAGCTAAAGCACATCCTGAATGTGGATCTGTCTAATCTGACATTTGAAATAAAAAAATCACAACCATATTGTTTTGTTGTCCTGAAAGGGCCTATATGTCTTCAGAACACGGACTTTTTCAATTTCTCACTTTAAGTCCCAGAAGGTCTTGATAAAATATCTATTAAAACTCTGATACCTTAAAGCATCTTTGAATTCTTGTTAGATGGCTTTCAGTTCCTTATGCAGTTGAGTCTTTAGTGAGGAAATCATATAGCTTTGGAAGAGAAGAGTTAGGAAATAACTATTTCAAGCAGCTCTTTCAGAAACCCTGAAACATGGTTTACTTTTTCTAAATTTCTGGTGCACACCTTATGCATTCACAACACATGCTACCTTAATCCCTTTACCAACATGAAGCCAAAAAACAAACAAACAAACAAACCCCCCAAAACCCCAACCCCCCCCCAAAACCCAAACAAACAAACAAACACAAAAGAGTTCTAGATAGAAGTTGTTCCATCTTACAAGGTTCAAAAAAGTGCCATTATATCCATTCAGAGAGCTTATCTTTAATACCTGTCTCTTTCAGCTGCTTAACTGTTGTATCCTGAAGGGCGCTCATGTTTATAGGATTTTAATGTTAAAGAGATTGCTAGTGTTAAAAAAAAAAAAAAAATGAAAGACTAGACTATTGCTTTGCAAATTGGTTAAAAATATTTTCAGAGGGTAGCACTCTCCTTGTATGTCCTAGTCTCTGAGTAAGTTGGTCAGTGCCTCTTCCATCTTTGTCAGAGACTTAGAGTGAAAAAGTGAACAGTGTAAGAATTTGTGATAGATATTGGACAGCAGTTCTACACTGGCTTCTGAGAAAAAGATTTTACAGCTGTAAAATTCTACAAAGGGAGCCCTCACATAAACAAGAGCAATTCTGTTTTCTTGAAAAAGCTTTTTTCCCTACTCCATTTTTCTCACTGAAAACTGTATGTCTAATATATAGTTAATGAAAGAAGTAGATGTAGCTTAGGCTGTATGTAAGGCAAAGTTTTACAGCAGATCTCAGATGGAGTGGCTTTCCTTTCCACAGTTTTAGCACTAAATCACTACCCACTCCTGATCATTTGATGAAATACATGTATGCTGTTTAGTTAAGGATAATGCTAAGCAGGTGAAAATCTTTTAAAAAAATTAATCCCAATCCAGCTCCTTACTGATGAGTGGAGTCATGCAAGAGTGCAGCCTTTTAATGTGATAACCCTGGTGATAATGTGATAACAGCCCTTCTCCAGTGAGAACAAAATGAAGAGAGGAGCTTAGTCACCTGCTTGAGCACTTCTCAGCTGTCTGCAGAACTATTAAAAGCGTGGCCATGAAATTCTTCTCCCTACCCATGTGTAATACATTTGCCACTGAAATACCTATGAGTTACCATGATGCCTCCTACAAAACAGGGAACACTCAGGTGTCACAAATCATTTTCTCACAGGAGGAGGAATCAGCTGTAGGATAACTCTCACTGTAATTAGTTTATTGCCATTGTATGCTCCAACTGAACATAAACAGTCACTAAAGGCAGTCCTTTACTCCACGAATCCTGATGTGAGTCTGGCTATCCAAAGCCAAGGAATGGTTTTCTACACCAAGGAGAGCATGACAATATAGAATTTTCCTGCATCTGACTTTGCCCAGGCGGAGGGTTAGGACTATGTGGGTTTTCTTCCATACTCTACTCCTGTGCCAAAAAATCTCTTCCTCAAGGTCTTGTTGGCACCAGCTCTGCTAGCAGCTAAACAGGGTTAGGGTCCAGGCTGGGTAAATGCCCTCAGGACAAGAGTGAGCCTTGTTCTTCTCGTAGCAATTTATTGGCACTTATTATTTTCAGATTCCTGTCACAAATGTCCTGGGTCAGCACAGGTACAGCAAGGTGGATCCCCAGTAACTTGTCTGACCAGACAGAGAAGAGACTTAGAAATAGGTGGCAAGATGAAGGGTGTCTAAGGTAAGGTGGAAAAAAGATGGAGAAAGGGAGAATTTGGAGGTTAGCGGGAAGCAGAAGGAAGAAAAAAGAGAAAATAGGAGCATGATCAATATTTGTCTCCTCTTTCAATCCTCTTCAGTCTGTTCCCTAAAGACAATCCTATAGCCACCCATCCCTCTCTACCTTCCCACCTCTTACCAAAGGAAGATTGCTGCATTTGTCCTGTAATTGCAATCAAAATACATTTTGCACTGCTATCTGAGCACCATTTTATTACTGGCACTGTTTATAAGTTCACACCAGAGTTAACAGACCCACTGAGCGACAGACCCCTGTGCAGTGCCCTCAGCAGCCCTTGCAGCAGGGCACAGTCTGATGATTCCCACCTCTATGGGACAAGTGGGGCCATTCTCCTGCAGGAGGATACAGTGCAGCTGAATTTCAACAGGAGGTGAAGTGGTTTTGTTTCTTTTTTTTCCTCAGCTTCTTCTGTCTCCATTCATGTGGAAATTTATTATTTTTGTGAATACAGAAGGAAAAAGCACATTTGAAAGTTTTTCTTTCTTTTCTTTCACTGCAGCTATTTACAACACAAAGATGGAGAAAGAGATGAATTTCCATGTCTAAGTATAATGTACATGTTCATTGTAGACCAGCTTCAACCAATAAAGGAACAAAATGTTTGCTTTTCAGGAAAACATAGTACTTAGGTATGAAAACTATCAAGTTTTTCTGATCATGTTCTCATCTGAAGGAAAAAATATAACTCTTTATCAATAATCAGATAATAAGTTAAATGGTAAATATTCATCAAAATTTCTTCTCATTCTGCAGCTGGACAGCCTTTGTGTTTCTATAGCCTTTTCTTTCTTCCAGTTTCTATTAATTCCTTCAGAGACAAATTTCTTAATAAGAAATAGGCTGAGACATAAATATATATCTTTCCTTTGACCCAGAGTTTCAACTGTTGGTGGCCAGAAACTTCTTCAGAAAATGATCCATCTTTATATTCCTCACTAGGTGCAGAGTAGTGGAAAATCAAATCACTAACAACAGTTTTACTAATTTTAATGTGATAGAGTCAAATTTATTACTCTAATTTGAAATCGTTACAGTGATTCCTTATGAATTCTCTCAGAATCTTCTTCTTCATAAGACTTTTTAGCAAATGTGCCAAGGCCTTTCATTAGCACAAATTAGAGCAAATGCAAGGATTTGTACTTCAATAAATTTTCACGGATGCATGAAATTGCATGGCCAATAATTGCAGTTAGCTCAGTTATTTCAGCAGTTATACTGTGTGCACAGGAAATTAAACAAAACCAGTGCAAACCCTGATTTGGACAGTTATCCACAAGCAAAGCAGGATCTTGCTATACTCAAATGAGAGCCCTGAAGAGGAAAAACCTTGATAAATTTGCTCTTGTAGTCTGTGCCTCTGGAGCTCATAAACCATACTGGGACACAAGCTCTGTCTTGGCACAGGTTTCCAAGTGACACTGCCCCTATGTCTGTAAAACCATGACTGATTGAGGGACCTTTAGAGTTTCTACAACACTTTTCTGAAATCTGAGATTTCTGCAGCCTTGAGTAGTAGTTTTCGTTCTCCAAGATTTTGAGCTGAGGATTGTTCTTTGTCCTGCATCATTGCAGGTTGTGCAGTGCTTATGCAAACTGTTAAACAGCTGCTGCATTCCACTAGAGAGCTTCTCTTCTACAGCAGTAATAGGACTGAAACATAAATCTTTACAATTAACAAACAAATCCGAATAACAAGGAACCAGCAGATGAAAACACACATATTAACCAGACAAATAAGTGCAAGCAGGGACCACAAATCTGATGCACAAGAGAACTGAACCTGCTCACTCAGGAAATGCCAGGCTCAGGTTCAGAGCAGGGAAGTTCCTATGTGGAAAATGGGAAAAATTTCAAGGCCAAGTTGAACAGGGCTTTGAGCAATCTGCTCTAGTGAAAGGTGTCCCTGCCCATGGCAAGGGATTAGGAAAGAGATGATTTTTAAGTTCCCTTCCAACCCAAACCACTCTATGATTCTATGAAAATGCTGGTTCACTGTCAGAGCCCACATTTGTCAGACATAGTTCTGCAGCCACCATCACTCTGCCCTGTGTCACAAACCAACCAGGTCACTCACCATCTGCCTTCATTCCCACCTGTTAGCCAGGCAGAGCAGTCTGAGTGGGCACTGAGTGATACTCACATGCATCCTGGTGTCTCTGAACTGCTGGAAGTGTTCCCCATAGCTATAGACACAGATCTAAATGCAATCTGGAGCAATCTCAAGTATTCTTTAATTATTCTTGCCTGCAGCTCAAATCAGGGACACGGTGTGTAGGCACTGATAATGAACCAGTTAGCCAAATCTCTGGTGCAAACCAGCCATGACAGTTACAGAGAAAAGCATTATTGGAGAGAAGAAAAAGTAAACTGAAATTAAAAAAAAGATCAGGAAAGCATCCCTTCATCCCAAAGTACTGACTGAAACTGAAAGAACCTGAGTTACTTGGTCATGGGCTTCAGTCTACCTAATTATCTTACTCTTAATTGCCTGCCAGGGTGGAAAACTTCAGAGGATACATTTCCTCAGTGACCTCAGTGATGTTAAGGCATCCAGGAAGAGAATAAAGTAAGAGGCCATGGTATAAGGACCACCCATGGTTGATTCTGGCACGAGAACTAAGAGTCTGTGGGAAAGATTGCTGTGGACATGGCCAGTGAGGCCAGAGATGAGGAGACAAGGCCTGGCGGGCTGAGGGAGTGAAAAAGGCAAAACTAGCGGTAAAGTGATGTGAGAAGAGTGCATATATGCTGGTCCACAGGGTTTATCAAGTGTGCTTAACAGCTCCATTCTCCAAAATATCCAGCCTTTCCTTTTGTAGGACTGTAACTGGACATACCACTAGGGATAGGGAAAATGAGGTAATTTACTGTCAGTGCTGTTTATTCAGAGCTCCATTCATTCAAAAATCTGTGCGTGGGGCAAGTGCTTTTCCCTGGGTTATTCTAACACATGGAGGAATGACCTGTCTACATTATACCACCTGCACCATTTTATGCTCCCTTCTATATCTGGTACCATGTTCCTTGATGAAATTATTTATTTTAAAAGCAGAAAAATGTTTGCTTCAAAAATCATGAGCAGGTGTAAATGAAGGTATGTAAAAAGTAGTATCTTGTAAAGGAAACATATTATGCAAATGTACTTTCAAAAGTGTCCAAAAATCCACTTTTCATTGCACTAACTCAGATGGGGCTCCTATACAGAATCTCTACAAAGATAAATGACGCTTTCTACTATCTGCAAGTGATTTATTGTCTCCACACTGCTACATTCTATAATGGATGCAATTAGGATTAAAATATGGTTATGTATAATTGCCAGTAATGCTCAGCATTAGTACCAGTTTGTCCCACCTCTATTTATCAACCCCAGTATTTTAAAATATAATTAATATCTATTTCATAATTAACTACTATTATTGATATCAAAGGAAACAAATCTAGACTTAAGATGTAAAGATATTCTGCAATGGTTCATTAACATTTGTTTTGCTTGTCTATGGACCAAAATGTAAAGGACTTTCTCAAAGAGGACTTTACCAGAACATAGAACAAGCATTTCAGTATTTTATCTTATAAATATGACTTTCATAATTACAGGTAATTAAGGATGTAATTGAGATTTATCTTTCTGAAAGCAACTTTAGTACTTACTGGTTGTTCTGTTCTTCAGCAACCTGTTTTCCAATTTTATTGTGAGATTGCAAGTCACAGTGAGTGCTGATATTTAGTCCTTTAAACATATTAGGGTAGAAATCAAACAGAATAATCAAATCTTGTCCAAAAGCGCTGAAACCTGCAGAAGTCATTCAGTTGACATCTTTGTAGTTTTGGTTCCTGCTCTGTGTTTGTTCATGTCCTGTACAATCTCTCTGAAGTTTACTGCTGCTTCTGCTGCTGCAAACCTGAGTGGAAGAAGGTAATACACTATAATTAATAGTACGCTCTTCCTCTTCAAACTGTTTCTATAATGATAAGCATACTGAAAGTTCTGACCCAGAATAGATCTGGGAACTATCAAAAAAAATTTTTTTCAAAAAACTCCAAACAATAAAAAGTGTTCTCCATCACCACATGTTTTGGTTTTCTTTTCTTCTGATAGTGAATCTTCTTTCATGTTCATTTAAGGATCCTGCTGTTTTAACTTCTTGACATTACATATTTGAACTTATCTTCAGTTACACACTGCATATTTTTCCCCTGCATGTTTGTAGGAGATTTGTACATAGAATGAATGATAAATGCAATGAAAAGGAGATACACAGCATGGATTAGGTAAGATCATTTTCATTTTGGATGATTTCAAACAGACCCTGCAGTAATTGTAAGCCTTGTAGATAAGTTTATAAAAGTCTGAATTTCGGAGCAATGCATTTCAGTCTGATGATGATAAATGGAGAAGAATGCAGTAGTCCTGGCCTTACACATGACAAAATTCAACTGGGGGCCTTTTGTTCCAGCTGGAAGGATTCAACAATTTTAAGAATGGAAAAGATACAGAAATAGGAGCTAACACCACACACACACACACACACACAAAAACCCCAAACAAACAAACAAAACCCAAAAAAACCCAAAAAAAACCCAAAAAAAACCACCAAAAAACCCACCACCGAACCTATTTTTTCAGGATATTACCTGTAGATATCTCAGAGAGAAGGTAACAGATGTAACAGGTGGGATTGATTTTCCTAACACAAACAGTCAGGGAATGGGTTCAGTTTATGTTCATATGAAATAGGGTACTTACATAAAGGTGTAAAATTCAGTTGCCTAAACATTAGAATCTGCTTCTATTTGAGGTGCTTGAGGTTATTCCACATGATTTCTTATTGCCCCTCCTATAGTTTCCATGTCCTCCTAGAGGACATCTCAGAAAACAACAGGTTCCCACTTTTTAGGAACATGAGTTTCAGTTTAATGTCAGCTGAGTTAAGCATCCAAATTTTCATTGCAGTCAGTGAAGAGTTGGCCAATGCAATCCATGCAGTGCTTAGAAAACTACTTAAGTGTCTGATCAAGAGATGTCTATTTTGAGGTTAACTGAACTGAACTAAACGGCCTTGTGGCTCCACTGGATGCATTAAATTAATTTCTGAGGACTAGCATTGGACCTGATATAGCTGGTTCACATGTAAACACCTGCATTACAGAAACCTTAATTTAAAAGTCTTGTCTGGAGTAAAGTCTCATCTATATTCAGTGTTCAACAGAACAAGGGTCAGCTGAGGTACTTTTGTCAGGTGAATTGCCCTCTAGAAGGACTTATCCTGTAAACTATGGAGACATGTTCAGACTGACTTTTAGACATCTAAGGTCTGATAGTGTGAATCTATTTGCCTTCATGATTTGAAAGGTTAAGGTGCTACAACAAGATAACACTGAACAAGACTCAGAAAAATTTTCCAGGAGAATGGAACTGTTTCTCCCTCTGTTGTAGAGTTGTTGAGGATGGCAACATGGATAGAGATTAACTCTGAGGGAGAAATCCACAGCTGTAGTGGATCTATCTCTGATCAGAGCTAAAGGCAGAGTCAGATTTATGGTCTATTTACATCTGCAGAACCACGTTCTTTTATGGTGCAGTAATAAACATATTGTACTCATCTCCCAAGATTTACCACCATCTACTGGTTGTTTGCAGTTGGTTTTCCCAAGGTTGTTCTTACAGATTTTAAACCATTTCTGCTTTTGAGCATGTGTCAGACAAAGTGATTTACAGCAGCCTTTACCCAGATCATAGTACATTGCCATAGATCCTTTGCCAAGGCTTCCTGACCTTTTTTTATTTACAGTGTCCAGGGCTGAAGGATTACTAACATGAACATTTTGATTATTGGAGATAAGGACCCTGACAATTTCGTTCACACACTGCTAACTTTATTGAATTGTTCTCTATGTCATGGTGCACAGCCTATGCTATGAGAAGGACACAGATTTTTGATGAAGAGCAGTTATTCTGTTTTCTCCGAACTAAAACCTGCATGCATCCAGATTTCTACAGAAAACTCACTGTAAAATTTGTCATCCATCTTCAGGCATGTTCCCAGCTAAAAAGGACAGAATTTCACTGGTCTTAAGTCAACAACCTTCTAGTGCAGAAACCTCAGTCATAATAGTTTATGCTCAGAGATGATCTAATTCAGTCTTTTGTAATCTTTGGCATCATAATTCTGCCCTTCTCTCAGCTCTACCACCATTTGGCACTCCCTGGAGAATAAAACATGGTTTTTATTGCCATGAAACCCAATAAGAACAAATCTGAAGCAAGGTAGACAAAATACCTGTATAAGAACCTTAATGAGAAATACATTCAGGTTTCATTAAAAAGCATTTGTCATTGCCCCTGCCTCTGAGCCACAGCCTGGGTTAACCTTTAAGGAGCAGCCATGTTTCCATTTTCTCTTCTCATTTTGATTGAGCACATACTTTTCACATCCCTATTGCTTTTAATTCAGCAACTAAGATGAAGAGAATGAGGTTTATGTCTCGCTGCAGAGTGCAGGCACAAAAGCATACAAGGCAATGTGTAATGAAGCAGAGTCTCACTTAAAGTTAGCACAAAACTGCTCTGTCCAGAAACAAATGGGGTCAAAGCTCCTTTCCTTTGAAGCAAAGGAAAAGGATTTATGTCAGGGCTCAAAATGATGGAACTTATTTCTCCCATTCGTCTCTGAAATTAGGCCTGCCCATTGCAGTGGCTGGTGTTAAGCTGTGTACAGACCCATCATATTGCCTACCATTTATCACACACTGCCTGCTCCTAAATGACCCCTAAAGGGAGGCACAGCCAAAACAAAGAGGTATTCAAAATCCTGCTGATATTGATTCAGCGATAAGGTAGTAGATATCAGTGTTAGATATCACTTCACTGATATTTGTAGACACCTAAATCAACAAATTCCATCTAGACAAATTTTATTCAAGGTAATATCACAAAATTTTTATAACTGAGCTACTTATACATTTATTTATTTAACTGAATATCCAGCCTTTTACCCATAGCCAGTCCGTGTTATTTCCCATTTAAAAATATAAGTAAATGCATGAAGAAAATAATGCTCATCTTAAAAGTGTATAGATTTATAACATTTTTTGGACAGGAGCCATAGCCTACCCCAGCAGAATAATAACCTATCACAGTAAAGTTGGCTGGAAGTAAGTCAGAGAAGAAAGACTGAACAAGGATGCTGACCTGTACTAATAAGACTTCAGCTGTTTGTCTGTGAGCACAGAAGCACATGTAAGTATATAGTATAATCATCTTAACAGTATCTGTCATGCTATACTTTGGGAGGGCAGGGTATAAAGGATCTGTTCAGCTGGTTTGCAAAAAAAAAAAAAAGAAAAAGTCGATTCTTTATAGTCAGCAGAATTCTTTACAAAACTTCCCAAGGAGAAAGCAGATGCTGAGTAGCACAAAATTAATCTTGTAACATACTAGCTATAAAGTACAGTAACACAAATCAATATTGCAGCCCTAAACTATCAGCTGCTGAGCATAGGAATAGTCAGCTTTATTGTGTAGGACACACGCTTGGCTCTCTGCTGGGTTTCTTTTTTAGGTCCTGAGTTGGTGCCTGTTGGAAACAGTGACAGAAACACGGCTTTGGATCAAGCCCTCAGCTGTGGATTTATACTGACCAGTAACTGAGGAATACTGCAGCTGAGTCAGTGCTGCAGTGGAGGGTTGCTGGTTGTGTTATCCTGCACTGGAGCCAAATTGCTCTGTGTTAGAGGAAAGCCAATCACTTCTGAACCGTATAATTTTAACACAGCAAAATCTGACCCTCTGAGTGTAAAACTGCACATGGCAATTATTCGCTTCTGCAGGAAATGAACTCACTGTGTATTTAATGCTTCTGTCCAACAGCAATTAGGTTACTTTTATAGCTGAGTCTGTAGCTCTTAATGCAGCAAAACCACTGCCTGTGGCAGCCATAGCTTATAAGTTCAGCTGCAGAAACACAGGATCTTTCTGGAGACACAGGCTTGAGCTCTTTTGCAGTTGACTGCAAAGGCAGCTGTGTTCTGTGGCAGCCCAACTCACCAAAGCTTGGAGAACAGAAATTTGCCACCAGAAATTTTGTCCCCAAATCCTACTTCTCCTTTTGATTTGCAGCCAGCCTTCCTCAGTCCCCATGTTTAGCAAGCGAAGGCATGAAAAAGGCATTCACCACTGCAACTGAAACAGTTCAGGCAGCAACATCTCGTCCTTGAACTGTTCATCTTTGAACACGGTGGATAAACACAGCTGCTAAGTCTATCTGTGGTCTAGTAGGATTCATTCGATGAAGTCCCTTTGGCCCTGGTCACAAAGTCCTATACCCTCAAAAGCATCTCCCATTTTGCCTTCTGAATGTCTCCATCATCTTCTACATGGTATGACGGTCTGCTGTATCCTTCAGCTCCTGATATGTTTTGGGATGACCTACAAAGCAGTTGTATAAAGTTCAAGGCCAGGTTGGATAGGGCTTTGAGCAAACTGGTCTAATGGAAGGTGTCCCAGCCCATGGCAGTTGGATTGGAACAAGATGGTCCCTTCCAATCCAAACCATTCTGTGATACAACTGAATGATCTCTTTCGATGAGCCTGGTCACAGATTTTGGCTATAGTAAAAGTGCACATAGCACAGTAAGTCAAATTGAATAATCTCTCGCAATAATTCCTCTTTGATTACTTTCCAGTGAGGAATGGTCTGATCTAAAGGTTTTTCAAAGTATATGTTTACATTGGTGCCCACAAATCCATTCTGCCATCTTTTTTAATTTAGACCTCACACTGGACAAGGGGATTATGAGTTCTCATTACCACACCTTGGTGGGGAGCCTGTAGCATACTCCAGATGAAACCTGCACAGCTGATGAGGAAGGACAGCCCCAGTGAATCCCTCTATTTGGTCTGTATCAGCCATTTATTACCTCTAGTGTCCCACTCCATCTTTCCATTTTATACTGGCTGTGCCATGCCTTTCTCATAGGAAGCCTTTTCTAATAAACCAGCAATGCTAAACTTTAAATTGAAAAATATATAAAGCTTATATAATAATTCTCCTTAATCAGCATCTGCTGATGAGTGTTGTATTTTATGACACTTTCTCCATTTATGTTTACTTACCATATCTATAAAAATGGCAATAAATCCCATAAATGTTCTGCACACAAATGAGAGTTGCTGTGAATTCCAAGATGCAGCTCCTGATTATATAGCACATAGAATGATGAAGAACAAATAAGTAACTCACTGCAAAATAGGAGCCATCCTTAGGCACATATTTTTTGTTCTTTGTATCAGGGCTATGCAAAGGCAATTATGTTTATTGGTGCTTTATCAAGCACTCTGGCAGGGAGATGCAGAGACGTTGGAAGGGACATGCTTCATTTGTCTGCTAGTACCTGACTTTCAAGATATTTCAGACACAGGGAGAACTTAAAAATTATTCTCTCTACTTTTCCCTAGTACTAGTTCTCTGAAAAGAATTGATTTTATAGTACAATTGCTTATCCTGGGCAGAAAAGAAATAGTTTGGTTTGACAATATTTTTCACAAAGCTTCATAGAATTCTGTAAAACTGTAAATCTGCTTTCCTAAAAAAAAAAAAAAAAAAAAAAAAAAAAAAAAAAAAAAAAAAAAAAAAAAAAAAAAAAAAAAAAAAAAAAAAAAAAAAAAAAAAAAAAAAAAAAAAAAAAAAAAAAAAAAAAAAAAAAAAAAAAAAAAAAAAAAAAAAAAAAAAAAAAAAAAAAAAAAAAAAAAAAAAAAAAAAAAAAAAAAAAAAAAAAAA
>NW_020955378.1:1269949-1363139 GCF_003031625.1 Empidonax traillii
TCTGAACTTCAATATTTACTCAACTTTGGACTTCCTGAGTTCAGTCAAGTGTACCTCTGCATGGCAATGTTTCAATGTGTAGGACATCAGCATTGCAGAGGATGCCAGGATATACCCTTACTTTTGTGGTCTTTCGAATGGCTATTGTCCCTGCCATCTGTCCCTCCCTACGACCACTTCACTCTGCTTCCAGAGGACCATTAGCAGCAGTGACCAAAATCATAATCAGGACTCAGATACACTTTTCTCTTCTTTGTTTCTGCTACAGCTCTGAGCTTGAGTGGAAGCTGGGAAAATAACACAGAATAATAATTGTGTTCTAATGTATAATTCTTAATGTGTTTTGAAATAGCAGCTCCTTGTAGACACACCATTAGAGGCACACAGGTGCATATCTGCAGTTTTGTTTAGCCTTCAGAATGTAGTATTTGATTAACTTTTTATTGTTTTTTCTTAATTCATTCCACCTGATCCTTTATGACTTGCATAGATTTAATGTAATTCTAACATGCCTGAAAACCACTAAGGAACAAAATTGCTAGAAAAGAGCTACCACTGCTTGATTGGTATCTGTCAGATTCAGTTGGTCACAGACTTTTTAATTAGAATATAGTTTTTGCTCTTATTCATGACCATTCATGCAGAATTTCCTCTGTATATTCCCTATTTAACTGAATAGAGAAAGTAAAAAGATTTACATTTTAAAATTTTAAATGATGAGCTGTTAATTGAAATACCACAGCCAGGCTCACATGATTAATTTATATATCAATCAACCACCTAGTCATTGTTACTCAAATTACCATTGGGAGTTTTCTTTTTACTCTGAATAAGGAGATATTATTGCTTAAATATGTAAGTGCAAACACATTTCTAATTTTTTGTCACAGATACAGACAACAAACTCTACACCATCGGGAACACTGCTCTTATTATTTTAGGAATTGGCAAAGCCTGTGCAAATACAGAAAAAAAATTTAACTGGCACATTCAGATAGTCTCATAATAAAGAAATATATAGGCCAGTGATGGATAACAGCCAAGGACGTTAAAATATATAAGGTTTATTCCCAAAAGACATCAGTTAAGTACTATATAGAAATTCAGTCAATGTATCGTATTGTCCTGAACTCAGTTTTTATTAATATGACCATTAGTCTTGATTTGCACTTGATGCTGGAAATGGCAGGTAAATAAAACAGAAATCTATGGGTTGCTTTTGCAAAAATTATAGAAACAAATATGCTGATTAACATTTCATCACAGTAGTCTGTCATCAAACCTTCTTGTAGGCATAAGCTGAATATGCTCCCCCCATCCAAAATGACTTATGCTTGTCCAAGTTTGTTTCCACTTCATAATTTTTGTCTTAGTGCTGAACTTCTGCCTCCACTGAGCAGGACCCTAAGGTACCAGATGTCCCAAACGCAGACAACAGGAGCTATTCTTGAGAGCTTATGACCTACTCCTCCATCTTCTGCCATGCATGCCCTGCTTCATCAGGGAAAGAGGTACCGCCTCCCTCCTCCCCAGATCTCTTTGGACAGCAAAGACTTGACTTTTTCCATATGTCACATCTGTAATTCAGTTTTCTAAGACTGACAGCAGTGTACCCTAGGTGACACAAAGGCCTTGAGAAAGCAGACCTGTGGGAGCTGCCTTGTCCCTGGTATATTCTGGGAGTGTGAAATGGAGCGGATGGAGAGCTGGAGGCCAAATGGGGCCTCAGGACCTTTCTAAGGATCTTTGGCACCTGAATGTCTGGGATGATGCCTGTCTCCTGTGCAGGGCTGTGTGGTTTACAGCTCTTCATCTCTAGACTTGCCACAAGCCAGCTTGCTTTTAACAGTTGGATACATCAGTCCTAGGGTTTTGTTGGTGTGGGGCATTTATTTTTGGTTTGAGGTTTATTTGTTTTAACTGTAGTCTCTGAAACTCAGAATATTGATGAATGATTACTGAGGGTTTTACAAAAAGTAGCTGTGAAAACCAGAACTGCCATCCACATTCATCATTTGGGTCCCCAGCTCCACTGGAAAAATGGCAAGGGTGCTGCTGGCCAGAGAAACCCCTGTCCTCCGGGATGATAGGGCCTCTCCTGCAAATGCTGCTCCTGCTCCCTTCCCTCATGGCTCTGCCTGGGCACAAGGACTGTTGAAACACCTTGACCCCACCCTGTGCATTATCCAGATGTGTCTTTGACAATCGTGCCTCTAATTTTTAGATGACAAATACACCAGACCACTAGCTTTTTGTTAATTTTTTTTCAGAATATGTTTAGATCCCAGTAACAGAAAACAACTTGTACATTACAGCCTATCCAGAGGTGTAGACAGTTATGGGGTGTCCAAGATCAATACCAATTCACAGAGGATGCTACCCAGGACCTGATGTTAGAAGTTTCATTTCTGGCTTTAATGAAAACTGCATTCTACATTTGGTGAACAAGATTTCTTGCAGCAATAAACCGCACTTTTTACAGTGTGCCTCTGCTGTGGGAGCAATAACGCAGTAAGCTCCACAGCTCGCTCCCTCACATGGGAAGTCCAAGGTTATTAAAACAACTCTACCTACTAGCTGTACAAATAATTGTTCAGTAGTTATTTAATAACTGTTAAATATAATTAATGGGAATATTGATCTAAATATTCAATAAACAAAATGTTAATCTTATTAAATATTAAGCAATTTCAAGAGTGTCCTGGGAACTTAATTGGTCTCTATAAAAAATTGATTCTTTTCCTCTATAATGCAAGGTATGAACAAATGTTCAGCTGTTTTGTATTAGAGAACTCAGCTGGTTTCAATGAACTTTAAAAATCCAACTTGCCATATCACACTTTGCATTCACATCTTATTTCTGATGCTCAGGTATGAAAACAGGTATAAAAATTGTTATTGATTGCATTTTTTTAGGAAAGTCTGAAATCTTACAACAGGTGAGCAGAGAACTTCATATGTTATGTTGAATGTCTCCATCACCTTATCCTTTCTGTTGGCCTTTAGTTCGGCAAATGCTCATGTAGTGGCTTGACATGCAGTAACAGAAGTGCATTCAGGTCATACATACACAGACAAAAACCACATTGCTAATGTGTTTGTCAGGCTGCTCACTCAACAACCACCAGTGTAAAATGGATAGGAAAAGTCCCAGATCAGCAGGAATTCAGGCAGAGAGCTTAGAGTGCTACCAGGACAACCCAAAATTATCTGCATCATAGAGTCATAGAATCTTTAAGGTTGGAAAAGACTTTTAAGATCATGAAGTCCAACCATCAGCTCAGCACTGCCGCCATGTTCATCACTAAACCATGTTTTCAAGTTCTCAAGTGACATATTTACACATTTTTTGAACACTCTCAGGAGTGATGATTCCACCACTTCCCTGGGCATCCCTGTTCTGCTGCTCGATAACCCTCTGTCTTTCATAATTTCACATAAAGAAATTTTTCATAATATCAAATCTAAACCTCTCCTGGTGCAACTTGAGGCCATTTCCTCTTGTCCTGTCGCTTGCTACCTGGGAGAAGAGATTGACACCCACCTGGCTACAACCTCCTTTCAGGTAGTTGCAGAGAGAAAGTCCCCCATCAGCCCTCTTTTCTCCAAACTAAACAACCACAGCTCCCTCAGCTGCTCCTCATAAGACCTGTCATCCAAAGATCAAGGCATTATACAGGAAAGTACACTTTCCCTAGGAAATTCCATTATCTTCACATCTGAAGTACTGTGATTGCATCCATGGTTATAAGGAAGCTGTGGCAATATTAGAGAGCATTTGAAGTAAAGCGGTAAAGTTGCTCTAGCAATGCAAAGGTTAAATTATAAGATCAAGGTTAAAAGTTAAAACATGAATAGATTGAGGTAAAAAAATGTGTTGCCAGTAATGTGTAAAATTGATTGGCTTATAAAATCATAGAGATATTGAGTATTTATTTAGTGAGATGCACCAAACAGTAATTAGGAGTAATGGGATACAAAGAGGAAAGATTATGTGTTGGACAGTTATCAGGATGTGTGTCAAAGCCTAATTCATTAGGTTGTGAAAAACACTAATGCTGAAAATGGTGGAACATTAACATTTTCCAAACTAAAGATACACTAGGCAAAGCACAAAAAGTAGTCTCACGAAAAACCAGGCTGTTCTGACGCCACTTTTTGCTATTGTTTTAACTGCAGCTGTATAAACCATCACTCAGGAGAGAATCGAAGTAACACAGGTGCAAACGGGAGTGGTGCCACCAGCCGGTTCTACAGCTAGAAAAGATTATTGCTGGGTACAGTTCTTTCACAGTCAGATTTATTCAGAAGTGCTTATATAGTTGGGCTTAAAATATTGATCCTCTGACCCAAGTTATCAACCACTCTTCAGTTTCCACATGAATTGTCTGTGTTGGACTCAGTCACAGCTCTGCCAATGGCAGTCAGTGATGGTGCACCATGGAAATGTCTGGTAGCAGTCACACAGACACAGCTCAAAGGAGCAGGACAGGCTCAGGCACCCTCTCTGTGCCACCCAGTCATAACCTAGGTGAGCTGGGCCAGTTCAAGCAATCTCAGAACAAAGCTAAGCAGAATTAAAAACCCCACTGTGATCTTCGCCTCTTTGCCAGTGTAAGCTTTTTGCCAGCAATGAATTGAAGAGTAGATGACAATATTTTTTCTCCACCAAATAATGCCTTCAGCAGAAATACTATTTTGAATACTTCAGTAGACAGATTCTATTTAAACAACAGAAAATGGAAAAGGTTAAAAGGAATTTTAATGTAAGGGTTTTTTTTTTTTAAATTTATGAAATAACCTTTTTTTTTAAAAAAAAAGCATCATTGTTCAATTTTAAATTAACAACAATTATTTTAAAAGTCTTTATGTTAAAGGTTAAATAATCCACAAATGAAGCATTTCATCATTTATTCTGAACTCAAGCAAAACATCCAGGTTTATCCCACAATGAATCCTCTATTATTTATGCAGCTTTAATTCTGAATCACTGCCTCTAGCTAGGATGTGCAGAGTTTTGCTAACAGAACTTCTCCTGGCATGCAGGCAAGAGCTGATTTTCTGTCTAGCAGATCAATCCCTTAAGTAGCTTTACCCTTTATCACCTTGGAAAAGGATCAGTGCCAAGCATAGGCCGAGCATTTATTTTTCATAAGTAATAAACTTGTGATTATGGTGATCGTATGAAACATGTTTTGTCTTTTTACAGGTATCAAGGGGAAAGGCAACACTGATTTATATTTTTTAAACAATGTTGCTGACTGCTTTGTAAACAGAAACGTTCAGATGATCTGAACACACCTGGGAACATATTCATCACTAGGCTTGTAGTATTTTACAATTTCCAAATCTATTTTAAGTTATGAGCATATGCAGAATCTGGGATATGGTTTCAGTGGGAAAGTAAGCACAGCAGATTGATGGGAGGTTTGCAATTTTTCTAGTCACTCCTGTAGCACTCTGTTGAGTCTAAATTGGCATCCTCAGGCTCCTGACTGGAAGTGCTATAAAGAAATGAGTTGCAGGGAATAGTTGCAACAAATCTGTGGTACTTGACATTTTGTCTCAAACAATTTTTTTTGCTCAAATTGAGTATTGTTTGCTTTTGGAAGCCTAATATACAAAGTCAGGTGCTGTCTCAAAGGCACTCAGAATTAGATACAGAATATCTAAGGGTTTCCTGAAATACAATAACTGATCTGTAGGTGGTTGTCTATTTATGGTATATAATAAAAAAATGGAAGAATATAAGCTGGCTGTAATATTAGAGAAGTTTTCATGGTGAAGTTTGCTTTGATTGAATTTCGATATTGAATTGTTTCAGTATTTGTGTAAAGCATAAAGCAAACCAGCCATGCTTTGGCATCTGATAATAAAAATCTATGACTTAGAGTAGATAATAAAAAGTATTCTGCCCACTCACTGCAAATTAAACACAGAGCAGAAGCTTTAGGATGATGTATGTAGAAATAAAATTCATCAACTAGCATTCCACATATAATGTCTTGAATTAAATCAGCATTTTGAATGGACAAAATGATACACAGTGGCCAGTTCAGCACTATGGCACGAATTTCCTTTTGTTTCTGCAATGAAACATTAAAAGGACATTCTAAATCAGAGCAGCCATAAGGCTGAATAACCTGTGGTTTTGAACTACCCTGTTCTCAGTCCTTGATGATTATGCAGGGAGTTAAACCAACAATATAGTTAGAAGAGAAACATGCCTCATGCCTCAGCCTGCACGTATTGTCTCTTTGTCAACGTCTCAGACAAATGCCAGCATGTCCTTATTTTATCAGTTTGCAGGCACGTGTGTGTTAGCAAATAATCTAGTAACAACAGATGCACTGTAATTATGACTGAGCTGATTAAACTTCCAGGAAGAAATGGCTACTTTTTCTGTAATGGTTATTTCCATTACAATTCAAAACTCAATATTTGATTCAGTAGGAGTCCTGCAACTGAATGGCAACAGGATTGTATCCTTAAGTGGACAACATACACTGCTAATTGCTTCTTAGTGCTCTGCAGTGTAGAGATTGCATGAGCTGCCATGGTATGAAGGCAGCCTGTGGTCTTGACACTGGAGACTCAGGTACTGCTACTGCTCTTCAGAAGAGGCAGCCTCCTTTGATGGGTCATAGCAGTCCTACACTTGCCAGAGTGTTCCTGCTGCAGAATTCAAAGGTGAGGTTTGATAGCTCCAGTTAGAGGTCTCTGTTCTCTCTCTTTGCTTCTATTAAACTTCCTCATGAAAGCAAAATTTTCTCAGCATCAGTTTCCATCCAAGAAGGTTCACAAAGAGGATCACCAAGAGAGCCGGCTGTGCCTTCCTCAGGCCATGCCACAACATGTCACATTTCAAAGGACCAAAGCAGAAAAGAATAAAGCTTTAACACTGAAGTCAAGCAAGGACTGGCCTCTTCCTGAACCTTTTTAGCACATTCTCCAGTGGTACAGCAAATGAGGCAGAAATCATCCTCAGGGTGTTATTTAAAAATGAACACAGTAGAAGTGAATTTGTACTTACAGAGAGAGGGTCCTTATCAACTGTGGACCTCAAAGCCCAGGAGAAGCCTCACTGCCCAGTGAAGGAATATTTCTACAGAATAAGCTCACAATGAAGTGTTTTCAATTTGCCAACCCTTTCTCATGATAAAACCAGTAGACAAAATTGACATTCTTCTTTATGGTTCACACACTTTTAAAGCATAGCCATGGCTTGCATCTACAGAGTTGTTGCTGTATTGTGCTATGAATTTTCACCAAAACCAAAAGGAAAACTTCCTTCCACTAGTAGCCTTAAAATAGATTACGTAAATTGGATCACTGAGCCACAGGAATAGAAGGAAAAGGAATTGCAATAATTCTGTGCTGCTGAATTCATGGCAGACTTCAGTCCTAAGCTGATGCTTGCATAGATTTTTGGGTTCTTCTTTGGATTTTGTAGTGAGTGCAGAAGGGAGTTAAGAGTGATGTGCAGAATGATTTTGTGTTTACAAATATTGCTTTTCAAAAAAACAGAGCTTATGAACTGTATTTCTGAAATATATTACATACTTTGAAGTTTTATGGATCCCCAATGTGCTTTATTTTAAGATTAGTAGGATTCTTTCAGGCAGGGACAATAAGAATTGTGCAGCGAGTGCACTTTCTTCAGAGAGAATAGAACCTCTTTTTTTTTTTTTTTCTTTCCTATTGCTTAAAGAGACCAACGAGCAGGAGAAACATTCTAGATGAAGCTTAGATGTTATTTTAATAAAGATTTGTACAATTACTTTTGTTTCAAAAGGCTTGCACAAGGTAGAACAGGAAAGATGGGAGAAATAATGACTATTTTCCATTTAAATATCCACTTTCTCCCCTGAAGGGATTCTAGAGCACTTTACAAGCCATCAGACTTGGTATTCCACAGGGACCACCTGCCAGAAATGCCATCTCCTCAGAGGTGGAGCTGAGCAAACATCTTCCTGCACGTAGTAGCAACAGATAACAAATTATCACAGGAACTGAGAAATAACTTCTCTGCCTAAAATTGCTTAAGAGAAGATGTAGGGCAGCATTCCTGATGCCTCATCAGTCTATACACACATTTAATGGCTTGCAGTTGCACTGTCCTTGATCCCAAGGGCAGCACTCCTGCCCAAATGAATACCTACCTGCCACTTTGAGGGTTTACCCCATGCTTGGGGGACATAAGGCTGTCTGTTCCCCTCAGCTTCTTCTGAGATGAGTCATGACAGTTCCTATTACTGCAAGAAACCTCAAATATAACTTCCATGCCCCTGTAACTCAAACTCCCATCCCAAAAGTTCTTCCCCTGTGACTACCCCTTTTTTTTCTGTTCTACGTGGCTTATAAAACCTAAGGGACAATTTCAAGTATAATGCAGCAACTCATCACAGAGCTGAATATCCTCCAAAAATTCTCAAGCATTTAACTATTTTGATTATGTTTCTAAAATGCTTCCTATTCCTATGGTTACAGGGTAGTTTCTTACTTATAGTTTACATATGAATCTCACCTCCCTTCAGTCTTCCCTGACTGGGTAATTGCCAAAGAAGGTGCTGCATCCTTTAGTGACTCTATATTAAAACTTCTAGTTACAGATACATGGTGAGTGACAAGAATGTGCACTGGGGCACTGGTATATTGGACAACCCTTATTTCAGCAAGGCAACTCAATTCTCTTCTGCCTAAGGTATCCCAATGCAGTGCCCTCTGCAAGGTAATGGACTCCCACTGGTGTTTGGACAGATACCAAACTGCTTTCTCTGCCTATGAAGATCATTGTTAAAAACTTTTCTTCCAGGGAAAGAGTCTGACATTCTCATATTTCTCCTAAAACTCACTGGACTACATCCATTTCTAAATTTATGAGGAAGAAGGATTCAAAAACATTTCATTTTAGAGAATTCTACAATTCATCAGAATACCTTATTTTGTTGGTGTCAAGATGGTTCATCTTGTCACTGTAAATGTAGCATACAGTGATACAGTTTAAAATCAATCTTTAAAAAATTTAAATAATTGAGGTTTCTGGGAAATTAAAATATAATGTTTAAAAGAAAGAAACTAAAAATAGGCACTGGCATCAAACTGATAGGAGTGTGGGATGGAGCGAGGTTCCTCCCCCCTGGAAACTTTATTTTAAAGCCTACTTCACTTAAGAAAAAAAGTTCTTTACTCAGAGGGTGATGAGACAGTGAAACAGGTTGTCTAGAGAAGTTGTAGCTGTCCCATCCCTAGAAGTGTTCAAGACCAGGTTGGATGGAGCTTTGTGCAACCTGATGTAGTGGAAGGTGTCCCAGCCCATGGCAGAAGGGGTTGGAACTACATGATCTTTAAGGCCCCTTCCAACCCAAACCATTCTGTGATTTTACTGAAACAAAGATAAAGAAAAACAAACACTATTTAAAATTCCTTTGAAAATATAATTGAAATTAAATATTTTTTCCAAAACATCCCAGTGTTTTTGAAACAGAATTTTTCAGTGAGAAAAAAAACTTTAACCCTTATTCATCAGGTTTTCATCGCCATAGGTACTCTTAGTTAGAACTCCAGATAGTAGGTGTTTTCTGCCACATCCCATTACGAGTGAGAGACTTTGAATAACTTCCAAAGGGAGCTTGTTTTGAGGAGTTTTCTCCCTGATTATCTCCAAGACACTTTTGGAATTATCATAAACAGTGTGATTTTCAGAACAGATTAGGCAGCTCTATTGAAATAAGAGAAAAAGTAATTATTTTTGCTTTTGAGAAGCAGTACCTCTTTATCACCTTCCTCTAAAAGTTCTGTAAGCTTTTGATGTCCATCTGTGAGGATTTTGATTGTCAAAATGAGCCTTTGATGGAAAATGGGCACCATCACTTGTTGAATTCTGCATCCTTTTCATGTATTCATACAGTAAAAGTAAGAGCAGAGTGTAAAGAACTGAGGACAGATCTGCCTGTCTGCACTTCGGGACACTGGGTATGCACTGCCAACACACTGCATGCAGGGTTTAATTTCCTCTAGGTTGTACCCCTACTGCTAAATGCATCCCACCCAGAGAGTAAATCATAGCCCCAAGCAAACTGGTGAAGAGTGCAAAATGCTTCTGCTGATCAGGACTAGCCCCTTTCAAGATGGCTTTGATTGAGGAGTAACCACATTGCCCTGAACCACAATGATTTAATTTTTTTTCTGATTTTTTTTTTAAGTGAAATTTAATTTGAACATGGATTGAGTTGCGTGGCAGGCCACCTAAATGATTTTTTTTTTTTCTTGCATTAGTATGCATTGCAAGTCAAGGAGTATGTAGAACTTTCTGTCATTAAGGGCAGGTGAGGGTGAAGGTTCAGCCCCTCTAGATGTGGGGGGGATCCTAACATGAATGCATACAAGTTTTGTGTCAGCGGTTCTGATTGTTTTACTGTCAAAGAAATCCCTAAAGCAAACTAACATCTAGGCAATGCAGACAGTAAGGGCACAGGATCCAGTGCCTGCAGTGAACTCAGGAACTAAATTATGTGGTAGCATAGACAGATCCTAAAAAAGAATTAAGTATTACACAGTTAAAGAGTACTTGCCTGTTAGATGTTCACCAGAACGGAAAGGCTTTGTGATTATGGGCTGCTGACAAAGCTACCATGGAGTGCATTTAGTTATCACTGATGTAGTTTTTCTAATTTCCATGATAAAGTTCTTGTTCTTTCACACACATCTCAGTGCTTATGAATGGAGAAATACTACTTACCGAGGGTTCCTCAGAGAAATAATTTCTGATTTCAAAAGCTCAGAAGGTTGTGTTTCTTATGTTCAAGGAAAATGTTTGCTATTTGAATGAGTTCCCTGTGGCTGCTGTCATAGCAGAAGGTTTCCTGCTATTCAACCAAACACAAGATTTTTTTCCACTAGTAACAGGGATGATACTCATTTATATTTAGATATGTGAGAACTAGAGGCAAGTTCATATAACATACTCTCTATACCAAGTGGAGAATCTTGCTTGAATCAGTCTCTACCCATTGGATATAGAGGAAGATTGAAGCACTGATTTAGGCTGCATGCCTAAACTTTCTAAGGTTAAGTGAAATAAATCATGATTTGGTCGGATAGTTCATTCTCACAGGAAATGTAATGTAAAATTCTGTAAGTACCTCTTAATAAAACACTTAAGTGTCAATATATAGGCATGGGGACTGAAAGACAAAATGTAACTGACTATGAAAAGCATGACATTTTCCAATGTATAAACTAGTTCGATGCAGTAGATTATCTAACTCCCTCTTATAAATGTCATAGAGAAGCTTCAAAGTGTAACTTTATTAATGATTTCCCCTAAGGTATTCAGGATATTTTGGAATTGGAGATATGGCAAAAATCATGTATTTCCCCCTGGTATCACCAAGGACACATCTACATAACGAATAGCAAAACAGCTGTAATGATAAAGGAGAGGTTCTGTGGTATTTTATGTATCTTCTTCCATGTTTCCAGAGAATAATTAAAAAAAATTCTGTTCTACTCCCTTCTTTGCTGCTTATCTTAAACTTGGGAATATATTTTGCTGCCTTTGTACATCAGCTAACATATTGTGGAACCCAAGCATTGCAAGAAGGAAATAATAGTATTTTTTCATGGTACAAGGATAATTTAAAGATATCAGTGCTAGTTTTTTTAACTGAGTGGGTTACAGGTTGGATTTTTTAATTGAGTGAGAGAATACAGAGTAGAGTAGAAACATCACCATTACCTTCATTGGGGGCAGGTGATATTTTTGTAACCACATTTTAAAATGCAATTCATTATGAAATAAGAAGATCTGCTTTAACACATTTTTAGTTTAGCTAAGAAGGTTGATTTTTCCTCTAGCTTGCATCTAGCTTGTTTTATCTCCTACTGGAAATTTACTCCCAACCAAATACAGCATCACCACTGCATTTATTTTTACTGTATTAATACGTTCTATAGACAATGTGGTTCACTTCTTTTGGTCCACCTTGCCCATTCTTAAAACAATTGGCTATACCACAGCAATCTCCCATGGCTTCCACAGCTTCGCTTGATATAGGGCATTAGCTCATGTTTCAAGCAACCATAACCACACAGGCATTTTAAACTAGATCATTTTGCATGAAGTACAATCCTTATCCCAGCCTGAGACACCTCTGTGTTACCTAAGGTGTTTCAGAATGTGCTGACATGGAGGTTGACTCCACTGTGCTATTTCTAACCTTCACAGCGTTACCCTGGGCTGCTGTTGACCTCAGGCTAGACAAAGGCTATGACCGAATTCAAGTACCTTGATTTATTTACATGGGAGTCAAGGAATGTGACTTTTCAATTAAAGCTATTCCCTACAGAGTCGCAGGATCTCATTTACTTGGAATGCAAAGCCTTTTTCTGTGAACTAAACTCCTCCACATCTAGGGAATGCATTTAGCAGCCTGTAACACTGTAGCTCTGGTTTTATCACGTATCTATGCTTCCTCCTAAAGAGTTAGATAACATATATGGGTTTTTATTAAGGTATAAGTCTATATGGTCTGATCCAAAACTCCTCAGCAAAATGCTGGTGTCTCCCTCAAAGCTAAAGATTCTAATCTCTCCTAAACTTTTGGCATCATGAAGTTATTCTGAATATGTACTCGTATCGGTGATTACTCCCTTTCAGCTGTCTGCTTCCAAGACTGCAGATTCATGCAAAAGTCCTGAATGCACCTTTGCAAGAACCTTCATTCACTCACTCACTCATTAAATTTCTTCAAAGTGAGTTTTTGGATAAAAGAAATATTTCCTTTCTCACGTATTTTCTAAGTCATTATAATCACACCCATGACAGTCTGGAGTAACTAAAAGCTGTTTTTTCTTTCTGGAGATAATTTTTTGCAATGACATTAAAAAAAGACTCAAGTATGTTTTTATGCCTTCAACTAAACCAGTGGCTTTGTTGCAAGACCAAAATTTGGCTCAAAAACTCCATACTTCACTTAATTCTTTCCCCCCCCTCACTCATCCCTTCAACCTGTTCAGAGCCTTTAAAAGCAGGTTAGAACATATGTAGAAGACAAAAAGAAAGGGTTTTGCTTTGTTTTTGTTGTTGTTTTGTTTGTTTGTTTGTTTCTCCTTTTGGCAGCTGAAATGAAAACTAAGTATTGCCTCCAAGTGAGAGAAGGGGTTGGAGACAAGGCACTGTCTTTGCGTTCAGAAAAGCGTGTTGAATGTATACCTTATAATATCAGAGTTTACAGAAGTGCAGAGCATTGGAAAAGCATTTAGGATCACGTGTAAAGATCATTTAAGCACATAATAATGCTGAAATATTATCAGATGCTTACAGGATATTGGTTTGAAACACACCCCTCCCAATGTTTCTGCTGTGTAACACTGGTTGGACGACTGTGGTTGTATAATGAATTTACCAACACAGCAAGTGTTCAAACACTTTGGTACAGAGCTGGGGATCCAAAGGCTTTAGGGATTATTATAAGAAAACAGAAGCAACATTTTTAAAGCCAAGGTTGTCTCTGTGCCAGGGGGTTAAACAATCTCATCAAGCAGTCCACCCTGAACTTCTAGAGCTTATTTTTTCCACTGGGTTTGGACAATCTTCTCACAGACTAACTCAGTGTCCTGAGGAGGTAGCTCCTACAGAAGTGGGTGGTCAGTAACAGAGGGAGGAGACCACACCCCAGACCAGACAGGGAGGGACAGGGTGCCACTACCTTGGCACTGCCTTCAAATAAATTCAGCCCTGAATCTAAATCACATGTCTTGAGTTCTATTCTGAATGGAACATTAAAAAGGAGAAACCAGAGCAAGACTTTTCCTCTCCATTTCTTCACAAGAAATACACGCAGAGTGCTAGAGAATTATGTTGGTTATGTGGAAGAATCAGAGAGCTTAAGCTCCTAACAGAAAAGAAAGAATGGTTACCACCTCAGCTAATATTGCTCCCAGCAATAAGAGAAAGCTTTACGCTTTCAGACCATGTCATGATCTTCACCTAACAGGCAGAGATGTTCAGGGAGCAACTACATTTAAAAAAAAAAAAAAAAAAAAAAGAGAAGAATTTCTTATAATACAAAAGGACCATTCTGCTGCATGTAACTCTACGAATAGTCTTATAATCAGGTTAGGAAAACACTTTTGGTAGACTAGAGCACAGCTGTAACCTCCTCCAGTGTTAACTGGACGACAACAGATGGAGCAGATGGAATAGTGTCAGAGGCTGCAGGAGCAATCGACATGTTGAAGCTGAAGAGTCCCTCAGGCAAGAAAATTCTGTCTAAGTATAGTTTATGTCTTGGGATTTCATTCAAGCTTAGCTGAACTTTTAAGACATGTGGTCCATTCTGAGCTCTTACAAAAATTATCAACACTTCGCAGCAACTACTGCACTGCTTCAGTGTGCAGCCAAGTAATTCCTACTGCTCTGGTGACAGCCAATCCAGGCAGATGATTTATTTGCTTATTGTGATTTTCATTGCAGATTTTAGCAACTCATTAAAAAAAGCACATTCCTCATAATGCAGAATGTATTGAAATTTGCCATCTGCTTCACTCTAAGCATCTATAGGGTTTGGTTGACAACTGCAGCCCATCACTTCTGGCATGGCTACCCCACAGCCCAATGATTTTGACTCCCCTTTCTCCCAGTTTGGCATTCTCCTCTTCAGGTTTAAAACAAAACCTCATCAACTCCTCACAATTACTTTTAACCTTTAGGGCATCCCTAGTGACAAGAGTGGGTTTCTGGAGTGTGAAATTAGAATATTAACAAAAGTGTGAATCTTTTCTTCACACCACACAAAGGAGCAGGAATGCTGGCAGATGAATCATGTTCTCCAAAAAATGTTGGCAACTGAGGCAAAACACCATGAAGTGGGTAAGAAATATATATATGCTGGGATGTAACTGTCTGTTGCACCCAGCCCAGCTGGCACACACTGCACTCTATGCACCAGCTGGCAGGAGATCAGCAGCTATCGTAGAAACATTTAAGATGCCTATTAAACTTTTGGCATAGGCAATGGGAACTGTTATCATCTCTCTGCTTATCTATGGGATCCCTTTGCAGCTTCAGTCCATTTCCTTGGAGAAGAACATCCACATGACAGAATTGTGGGTGCACTAGCACCCTGAGGAAGTATCTGGATTGACTCCAAGGACTGAATGGCATCTCTAACTACTTTACTGCCAGCACTTCCACTCTATTTGGGTAAGCATTCTGCTGGCTTCCAGACCTCCAGCAGCCTTCCTGCCATGCTGCTGTCTATAAATCCCAGCCCCAGGATCCCTGTCCATGACCCTTTATCACACTCAAGGTGCCAGCTTCTCTCACTGCCTGTGCACCAGGGAACTGATTTGAGCTTGTTCACTACATTTTCAAGAGCATCAGGTTCTTCTTCTGGTCCAGCCTTGGAAGACACAAAATATCTACAGAAATCAGACACTTCTTATTTTTTAATGTTGCCTTCCTTGCTCATTTGATATATAATGGGACTACAGCGCAGAGAGGCATAGACTCTGTGAATTATTGTTGTCAATCAAAGCCAAACCACGCAGTAAATTCAACAGTGACACAAATGACAAATAATTTTAAAGGAAAAGAAAACCAGGACTTTGCTGCCTACTCAGTACTTTTCCAGGAGACAGACAAAGGACTTCATATTCTTGTGCTGTCAGTCTTGCACCTTTTATAAGCAGAGCTTTAGTTAAGAAATTTTAAAACACTAGAAAATGCTGATAAATATAGCAACTGTTTTATCTGCATAGCATTGCACATTCCATGTAGCCTGTTTAATGATGTTTTATCTGTATTAACAGTTTCTCACAGGCAGCAACATATCTTTTTTGTCTCTTTCCCTTTCTCTTCCTTTCCATCACTCCAGAGGGCTAAAATGTTTGTAGAGGGAAAATGTGGTACAAAGAGAATTACCAGATTGTCACATGATATCATCTTATTTTAAGCAACTCTTAATCCTATGCCTCATTAAAATTTCCTGATGTTCTGCCATTTCTGAAAGAAAAAAAAAATCAGATACTTTTGCAAATGGATACTAAAAGCTATGTGTACTAAAATTATTTATGCTAAAAATTTCCCATTTAGATCTTTTTAAAAACAATATAAAGCCTTTCACATCCAAGCAACACAAAGGTATTTGTCAGTCTGAATTGGTTTTTATAATCAATGGCATCAGACAACAGTAGTCAAGTGAATAATTCATAAGTTAAAGTTTCTTTTATTGATACAGTGATCTGCCCTTCTATTTTTTGCACATTTTTCAATCACATTGTATTACTGAATTGATCTAATTACATCTCTAGTATCAGCTATGCCAAATATAATTTACTCTCTAAGTCCTAGTCTCTGGTCAGTAATTAACACCTGCCACATGAAATAGTTGATTGTTTTTCCCTTCTAAGAAATTTTCTCCAAATCTTTCAGGTGTTCAGTTTTACGATACAAACAACTGCATTTCACAAAACAGTGCACAGCTCCCTTATAAAATCTCTTTTATGGTCCCATTCGATACAACCAAACATTTAAAGCAATAGCAATGCATTTTATACAACCATGAAAACCTTTTAATCTAGAAATAGTTTTTTAAAAAGAGGTCTTTATTTTGAATGTTATCTGAATTGTGTCCTTAATGGTCCTTATCTAAAACCTTCAATCTGTTTTCTGAGTGAAAACTGCCCTATTCATCAATGACAGTGTGGGATTCTACCCATGGCAGGCTATGAGGGGGAAGGTCAGGGAGTCAAGGACCAGAGATGTGTATTTGATGCAAGCATCTCCCTGCTGATTTTGAGGTGCCCCACTATCAGTAGTGTGGGGAACTGCATTGCTTCAGGCCAGACCATGAGTTCCAGAATAATTTTTTTTTCCAGATGAATTAATTTCAGTTAATTACAATAAGAGGAAATCTTACATCTACAATTGTCACATCTACAATTCTGTGACAATGCACATGTTTATGGAGAGAAATCTATGGGGGCTTCATTGTCATGTAACACATGACATATACACAAAAAATCACATTGAAATTAAACTTGTCTGTAATAGGAAATTTTGTTCCTTTAAGAGTAATTATACATGTAAGGAGAAATCCTGTTACACCAGTATGCAAAGGTTTATATAGGTGTGTGTCTCCCAGTGAGTTGTGTGAAATAAGGTAAGCCAGTGTAAGATCCAACAAATTTCCTAACAGGCCTATGGCAGTAAAAATAACAGGACTAATACATCATACATGAACTCACACATTTTAACAGCTTTCACCTTGTAAACCAGCCTTTAAATGTTCCTTGTATCTGACAATCTTCATATCAGCAATCAAAAGGAGGGATTCTTGATTAATTTTCAACAGATGCCATTAATTACTGTATATTAAATATATATAGGTATTGAAGAAAAATAATGGTAGGAATTTTATTGCACAGTGTTTTGGCATAACTTTTTAGAATATCATGTTCCAGTCACTGCTTTCCACTATGTCACACCTGCTTACACCATTTATGACATGTAACACTGCACAACCATAATGCAAAGTGACTTATCTAGTGTAACACAAAGTGAGGCATTAGCAAATGTATAAATAGCTTTGGGAGGGAATCAGATTTAGCAAGGAAATTTTTATTACATCAGACAGTGCAGGTTTTGATAGACTTTTAGTCATTTTGCAACAGAAGTCTATATGTTTGCATTATTCAGTGCAATTTAATATGAATTACAAGATGAAGAATGTGAAGAGACGTTCTGGTAAAACTCTGTGCCGTAATATGTTAAAGAAACATGAGAGCTATATTTATGGACATTACTAATCAAATTTAAAGAACAAAAGACCCTAAGTATTTAACTACTCATGTAATTTAAGCCTATGAATAATTTAACACATGAACAGTTAAGATAATATACATCACTTGTTCTGTTGGTGCTGAAGAGACTAAGCAGGTATGTACCTTTAAGCACGTGTGGACAGTACATATTTTGTCTCCAAGATTTTTTATTGTCTGACGTTTTTTCCTCTTTACTCTATAAGAAAATATTTCTAATAATTAGGAAAATGAAATAAAGTTTTAAAGCATAGAAATAGATTAAAAGATGCTATACCATGTAAGAACAATTTTACAGGAGTATACTTTGGCTCAACCAAATGAATATTCATAATTACATGGTTCCTTTACTTCCATTTTTTATTTGTAACAAGTAATAATCAGAAAATTAAAAAACAAAACAAAACAAAAACAACCAAAGAGCTCCACAGTCTCAGAATAAATAATTGGAAAAAAACTTTTTACTGTAAGTTTTACTCAATATGTTCTCTTTAAAATATAAGCTTTGTTGGCAAAAAAGAGTAAAACTTCCCATGAAAAAGTACTTTAGAAAAATAGCTAAATTTAATCAACATAAAACCGTGATGAAGAATTTCCATTACAGTAAGATAAATATAGAAATAGCATATTTTATTAGTTCCATGACATAATTGGAAACTATATGGAAAACATGTATATAAGGATACAATGTTTATATAAGCAACTTTTACACTGCTGCCCTGTGATTTAAGGCTTTTTTTATTGTGCTACCCTAGTGCTTCCTCTACATAGTTTTGGATGGAGAATATGTAATACTTTTAGAGCTCTTCCTTGATTACTCCAATACACTTTACAGGAAAACATAAATTCTACCAGTAAATGTATGAGAAGGCAGCATATCCTATTCAGATCTGAATTCTGAAATATTTTTAATTTATGTAACATGGCAGTGGCATTTCCAACTACCGAAAATTACACTTATATTTCTGCAATGAACCACTCAAAAGTGACTCACAACAGTTAAGAAGTGGTAGAACATGTGCACCAAGCACGATTCTGGCATTGTATTTTTTAACATATATTTCAAATGGGGGAACATTTCTGCACTCATTAGCAGAGCTTGCTTTTTGCAGCAGGACTGCAGACATGGAAATTCCAACACAGACTGGAATATAGATTAACACTGGAGCACAGATTAGCAATAATAGGATATCAAAAAAGGTATTATTTGTACCTAGAATTGTTTCAGTTTAGGCAGGATGTTTGTCATTTAGAAAATGGAAATTAACTTCAGAAACCCCAACATCCCTCTTGGAAACAGGCAATTAGCTTTTCTAAAGCATAGTATTTTATCTGATATCAGCAGTATGCAGATATGCAATGCAACAGAGAATGAGACTGCATAAAAGTAAAGCACAGGGCTTTTTTATAAAAAAAAAAGATATATTAATTTTAATATCTTCTATTGCTTTTTCCTTTGTTTTACATTCATGGGATTCGTTGACTGTCTCTGGTACAAATAGTGCAGTGGGGATCTATGAGACAATCACTCATTTCCAAAGAGTAAGAATAACTGAGTTAATTAGCAGATGTGTGAAATAGCTCTCCAATTGATGAAAAATTTCAAGAAAATTAGAAAAAAAAAAAAGTTAGAAAATAATTATGGCAAAAAGGTATGAAAATTAAAAATTGCATACATTTGTATTAGCCAAACCCTCCAGGAGAATTGATTGCAGAAGAGTTAAAACACTAGATTGTTTTTTAAATATTTAAGTTTTTATAATTTAGATTTTTTTTCACACCAGATAGAAAAGAAATTTATCTTTCAAATCTTAAAATGTAATTTTTGTCATCTTTGAAGTATTGCTGAAACAATTCATTTGGTAGGAGTTGGAGAGCAAAATGCACCATTGCCTAAACTTTCCCCAAAATTTGTAAAAGTTTCAATTTTGACAAATCAGCACAACTGAAACAAGCCAAAACAAATCTATGAGCAAAACAAAACCCCTGTGGTGTTCTGATCAATTCTGTCAATCCATTCCTTTCTAGTGGAAATTTTTTTTCATACTCAGATTCCTCCCACATTCTTCTGCACTGCAGACTCTTTCTAAGTAAAACCACTCTGATGTAATGGGGAAAACAAGTTTTCTAAGGAAGTTCCTTGAATATATTTTCCCAGTTGTTCAGGCTGCCAAATCATTCTCCTAGAAAAAAATATTGTTATGCTTTCGGGCTTCTGAGGGCAGAATTGTCAAGAGTTTCTGCTTGATAGAGTGCAAATGTAGGCATTACAAAGCTCATCTTGTAGCAGTTAGATCCCATTTTACCTATAGGACATGGGATCCCATTTACACAATCATTTCATACTGTAAATTTTAAGTGACAGATCCCATGCATTTCAAACAGGGACTTTTAATTCACAGTAAGTACCTCCAGGTGATCCTGTTGAAGCAAGATAAACATTGAAGATTAACTTGAAACTCCATCATTTCCCAAATCCATTCCCTACCCAGTTCTGAAGAGCTGCATCAAAAAGAAATTAAATTTAAATGCATAACCCAGTTTTGCCTAGAAAGAGTGATTTCTATTTATTTCCTTGAAATTTAAAATTACATAGGGAAAAAAAAAAAAAGAAAAAAAAAGAGTGGTGGACCTCCAGACTCTCTGAAATAAGAGTTAAGTAACCAATATAAGATTCCTAATTACAGACGTTGTCCTGAATTCTTTTGATATCAACTTGAAGTAATTCCTCCTCATTTCAAGCAGTGACCTTAGAGACTCACACTAGGAAAGAAACTGTCCAATTCTTCATTTCTTGGGAGAATAAAAGACACTTCCAAAGTGCTGTTCAGATTTCAGGTGTACTTTGAAGGGCACAGATGTCAACATGACAGGTAGGGTCCCAGCTTGTTGGGTAGAACAAAACCTCTATCCTATGATAAGAAGGTGTTGAGGTTCACTCTCATTATGGTGACAACTGTAAAGACTTTTCCTTTAGCTCTGAAGATGGGCCTGCCAGAAAGAGCAAAATCTTAGAGACTGATTCACTGAAAACTACCAGAATTGTAAAGAAAATAGAGAAGTGGCACAATTTACACAGGAATACTAAACTATTGTTTTGCTGAAACATCTTTAGTTCACTCTGAAGAAGGTGGGTAATTAGGTGTCCACATGGTTCATGAAGAGAGTGGTCTGACTAGATCATGGCTGTGTGTTTCTGTTAGAGGCAGAGGCACAAAGCCAGTGGGAAAATTATAAACCCAAAACACAACAAATCTGAAATACTATGATACAGCTGTATAGGCACTTCTGGCATGGAGAGAGTGAACAATCACATGGAAAGGTGAGGCTTCTTGGGTTTGTTCCTACTGTCTTGATATAAAAAGGGTTTTGTCCAGAATTTCTGTAAACAGATGGGGTTTCATTCAAAAGCATTTACTTCTGATCATAATTTTTTCATCCTCATGAAATATTCCTTGAGATCCTGAATTCTGTTAGAATTGCAGGGTCAAAGGAGGTAAGGTGTCTTTCTATTCATGTGTACAGACTTTCATATACTTTACATTTATTGAAACTTCTACATTTTAACTGTAATATATTTTAATCTGTAATTTAAATACAACAAAATGGGATTACTGAATCATTTCCTCTGTAAAATTTAAATCCCTTTTACTCTTACTTTTTAAAGCACAGTGAGGTCCAGGGCACTGTACTGTAACCTTTAGATTTCTTTAACACATTCAAATGGGAATTGGAAATACTTTCATAGCTATGCATGCTATTAAACACTAACCTAATATTATAGCTGAGTATACAAGTAGGAAGAGTACAGAGAATAAATTTTGATGTGTTTTTTTTTGCAAGTGCATGAAAGTAAGAAATAACTTGTTTAGGCAAGACTTCATATTTTTAAAATAGATTTGCTCAGCTTATTATTTAAATCTCTTTAAAATAAAAATAAAATGCTGCATTATTCCCAATTTCCTATTTCTACAATAACACTATTTTACTTGGTGTTTCCTTAAAGTAGTCTAAAGCAAACAGATTCACAAATGGATACATATGCAGCAACATCTGGTTAGTTATTGCCCTTCTTTGATCTGGCACAGGTAATAGGACAAGATGAATGGGGTTTTTTAAGCAGTCTAGTATAATTACATTGGCAAAAGCATCACATTCTATATTAAGATGAGGTCTCAGGAAAAATTATGCTAAAACTCAACAAATGTAGTTCAGCCATCACACAAATTTGATGCAGAGCTCTGTCTTTAAAGCTAAAAGCACAATATGTTTGTGATTTTGAAATGGAAAAGTAAAAGACTCTTTGTATTTCCTGTTTCAACATATTCCCTTGAAATTATAAGCCCACCATTTTCCAAAACTCTGGACAACCATAACTTCATTTGCTGAAAGGCTGAAAAAGTAGTGCAGGTCACAAAATGACTATTTAGGGAAAACACAACCACATCCTGCCCTGACCTCCCAAAAGAGCACTTCAAATTTTAAATACTCCAGAATGCTTGATAACAGGAGCAGATCAAACTTAGGAGCTGCATGGCTTGACTATGCTTTGCTTTGACGCCTCCTGGGAATTCCCAAGAAAGCACAGCTTGTTTGATGCCACCTGAAGCTGCCAAGTGAGAAGCCTGGCATGGGAGACTGCCACGTGCCACTGCAGACAAATGCTACTCATCTGTGGCTTGGCTCCACACTGATGGTGATATATATATATACAGCATGACTAATATTACTGGCTGCAAATCCTGGGATTTAGTTTAGGTAAGGCTGAAAAGTACAAAGCTCTGTATCACTTCACTGCTATGGTTGACCGAAAGCAGTCCCTGTCAGAACACACCCTCACCTCATGCTGGAAGCATTGTGGTGGTGCTGTTGCACTTTGGTGGAAAAGCTCTGGCTTCCAACTAAATGAGAATTTGTCATTCATGGTAACAGTAGGAAAGAAATCAATAGCACATTCACAGCTGATCCCCAGCAGCTCTTATTCTTCATATTCCAAAAAAACATTCCTCAGTCTGGATAACTTCATTATCTAATGCTAGCCCCAATTACAGGTTTAAAAGGTAAGCAGAACCCAGTCTTCCAATCCAGAGAAATTCTGTGTTCCAGTTTATGTCAGGGGTAGTCAAAACCTTGTATCATTTCAATTTTAAGCCACATCTACCCTGAGGAAATTGTATACACTTATTTTAGTACTTGCTGGTTATGAAGAGAGTCAATTGATGAGAGAGTGGGGTAAACATGCCCCAAAGTTCAGCTTGTGGGAGGCTCTATGTAGAGAACCACAAGCTGTGTCTATACTAGAATGTGAACTTTAGGTGACTAATGTGTTGTCTTGGTAAGGACAGAACTTATTCCCCCTTCCTGTATCCCATTGTGGCAATTCTCCCTTGTAGCTCATCTTGGTCTTTATGAAGCACATTACTACACAACTCACCAACACTTCTTCTGAGCACCAATGCAAGAAAAATGTTATCAGCTTTCTGTTTTCCACAGAAATTGAGTTCTGCTAACTAATTATCAGTGTTTCCTCATCTCTTTGGGGTTTATTTTTCTTTTAGAACAAAGCAAACCTAGGTGACTTTGCTCACTTTAGACAAAGATTCATAGTTTTCTCTGCTTTCAGAGCATAGATAGATGTGAACTGCTACAGCAGAGAGATTGGGCTATAATTCTTCTCTTTTATTCAATTTGAACCCAGAGTACAATGTACTGCTGTTCTTCTTTATTTTAGCTCTTAGAAATCCCAATTGATTACGAACTTTTGTTCTATAGGGTATTTTATAGTCTCCGAGTAAGACATCCCAGTTCTCTGAAGCTGAAATTCTTCATGTTCATGGGAAAGCTATGTCCTCAATTTATGAAGTAAGAACTAAGTTGCAGACAACTTAAATGACTTCTTAATATCACCTTCAAGGACTGTGATAGGCAGGAAACTCTAAACTTGGTTTCTGAAAAAGTCAAAGATGTTTCTCAATTAAGAGAAGTCATCTTGTATGTGGTCAGTCACTTGAGGAATCTGGGTTTCGAGGATTTCCAGATGATTGTCCTGAGTGTGAGAAATGAGATTTTCTCCCTTCCAGTGAAAAAATATAGAGTTTGTGCATACAGGGATGTGTGATATACCTTCTCTAGTCTTTAACTGGCATAAAGACATTTGTGCAGTAGATGCAAAGCAAGAAACAGAAGACTTGAAGGAATTCCTAGAACTGTGACACAGGAAGAAAAAGGGTGGCAACAGGAGAGTTTTGCATTGGGAATTAGTCAATCTAAAGGCACGTTACTTTAGACATATATATTTATTCTCCTTTGCCTGTATAAATATATGTAAAAAGTGTATAAATATGCATAAATTGATATATTTTTATTTATACATACATACATTTTATATACTTATATATGTGTACCATAGCTCAGATTTTTATGATTGTGCAGCAAGTAAGTTTTCTTCTATTAATATGAACTCTTTAAAAATGTCTGCCTCATTCTTGCCTATCCCACTTTTCCTTGACTTTCATAAAAACAGATTTCTGGAACTTAATTTTATATTACCAATCTGGCATTGAATACTATATTGCTAATGTCAGGAGAGAGTCAGTTGCTACTTCCAGCTATAAATGTGGCATTTGAACTTGGATCAACATCTACATCTGATGTCAAATGACATCTTTATTACTATCAATAAATTTCTGATTAGCCAGTGAAGTAGCCCTGTAGCAGGAGAGTTGATGAAAGAGCATTATAATTCAGGGAAAGATTATTTAGAATATTACTTAAAAGTGAAAGAATTTTTTTTCCATTTCTCAACAGATATCTTTCTGTCTGCTCTGTCAAAAACAAATGACTCCTTCTCTTCCTCTCAAAGTTTTTTACAGTTTTTCTTTGATAAGAAGGGATAATGTAAGGTGAGTAATGTACAGTGAGAAAGAAGGAAGCGCAGCATAAAGCTTATGAGAATCCAATAAAACAGATCTTTATTAAGACAGAATAAGATAGAATTTATGGACAAAATGATTGCATAGAAGGAAATTAATTGCAATATTAATTGCAATTTTGCAAGAGGAAAATGGAAAGTTTGCCAAAGTATACTGTTGTGTGTATATATATATATATATATATATATGTATATATATATATATATATATATACATAGTATACAGTTGTATACTGCTGTACATTGAGGGGCAACACCACAGGTCTAGTGATTTTTGAGAAGAAAACTTACAAATCATTGGAAGTCGCTGGCATTTTTTCGTCATCAGATACTGATGTATTAGGAAATAGAAGTCTGGGGATCTTCTAGGGATGTGGAGAATTATAGGAAAAATTTTTATATTGATGTGGGTGAAGAGAGAATATGAACACATGGATGCAAAATACCGTCAGGAGAGGGACTCTGAAAATTACACATTTTGCTGAGGCCTCCAGTAGCAGGTCATCAATATCCTGGCACACACCTACCTGCAATTTCTCTGAACAAACAGGCAGGAAGATTGACTAAATGCTAATGATTCACAGCAGTGGGACAATGTAGAAAGATTAATCACTGTCAGCTTCCAAAGGGTGCAATGAGACATATTCCAAAACCATCTCTTTAGAAGAAGCTGGTACCTGTGGGAAAGGTTCAAAAATGGATGCTCCTGGGTCCTCCCCAGCACACTAGTAGTTTTCAGCAGAAAAAGGACATTCTGTGGGGCAGACAAGGACTGGCTGGGGAAGGACTCTGACTCTGACCTCCAATGTCTCACAATGACCTTCACCAACCATTCTAATTACTCCTGCCTACCAGGTGCCTGCTGTGAGACATCTTCTACCTCTTCTGTCAGTTTGCCCCAGAGTTTTGAATTTCTCTGCAAAGCCAACATTGGCCAAAGGCCTGAACCCCATAAGGTCTCACAAGTGCTGTAAGCTCTCCCCAGCCATGTACAGAAGGATTCCATCACTTGCCCTCCATGTGAAACTTCCCTGGAAGTCCTGTTTCTGATGATGGATCCATCAGACAGTTCCTCAGGTTCACTTGGTCTCTTCTGGTGATCCCCTTGGGAGTTGTTTTGCTATACTCACATGCATTCTTCGGCTACTGTCATTTTGTTCTGGATTTCTACTTTGACAGGTCATGTTGCATGTACTGGACAGTCCCCCTGTGGGGGAGGGATCAGCCAGGACCTCTCACTGCTGGGCTCTGTTCTGCACTGGCCAGGGGGTTGCACAGGGACCCTTGGTAGCCCCCTGGGACAAGTCCACAGACTCATGTAATTTTTCATCATGTTTGTGTCCATCACTATCCCTGCATCTGACATTTCTCCCACTCCAGAGATGTGAGGGCTTCTCCAGGCACCTTTTGATTTTGTTTAACTGCTTTTTATTCCCATTAAAATGTAACCAATCATTAATTTACTCTTGTTAAGGAAGTAGTTTTTTATTACTCATCTACACATTTAAAGATAGGTACTTAGTTTAAATATGTTCAAATATAGGTGTTACATAAAATATGTACATTTATTTTATATGCAGCTGTGTATATATAAATAAAATATTTATTTACACCTATTTTGGCAGCCTTGTACATAACTTTATATGTAATACATAATAGATATAAATATATGTTTTTCTATTGAAGGAGAGGTAGGTATGTGTATATGTAAATTTATATATTTTCGCATTGGATCACTTCCTGGCTAAAAGTAAACAGGGAGTCAATCAATTGGATTCAAAAAGCAACTGGCCAGCCATCAAGAAAACATGTTGTGTATGAGCCAGACAGGCACAGCAGCCACTGTGTGCCAGGGATGGGTCTTCTCTGTGCTGTACATACCTGGCACCACCAGTGGCACACCTGACAGTGCCCCTACAGCTCCATCCCGAGCTCAACCACATCCAGCTCTGCCTTCTGTCTCTTCCCAGAGGCCAGTCTTTGCTCTGGTAGGAGCCCTTGGCAGCTCTGAAGGGCAAAATAAACACTCACATTATTCAGCCATCTCAACAAAGATTCCTAAAGCTTTAATTTGCCTAATTTTACTATGCAAATCTTGCCTATCTGTCTCTATCAATTCTTCCAGCAACAGACTAATTGCTGAAATTACTGCTGTCAACTGCATTGCCTTCTTCTTCAGCCGCAGTGTCTGTGGGCTAACCCAGGATGCTCCACCTCAGTTAATGGAGGCTTTTATTAATGTTCTGTGGTTGCTCTGTATCATTTGCTTTCCAAGTCTTACCCAAGACAGGAAAATTAAGAAATATATTCTAGCCCTCATCTTGCATCCTTCACCGGACATAACTGCAGAGTACTTCAACTGAATGTTGATGTGTTTTGTACAGACTGCAACACTGTGAAGAGGAAACATTATTTTTTTAGTCCAGTGTTAATGAAGCTTTCCAGTTACATGAAGGAAGTACATTCAGATCAAACAGAAGATTATATGAAATGGTTTGCTTGAACTGTAGATACATATGGCCGCAGCAGGGACACAGAGTACTGGGTGTAAGCTGAGCTCTGCATTTTCTTTTTTTCTTTTTTTTTTTCCGTTTTTCTTCTTTGTAGTAAAGAAGGACTTCACATTGAATTAGCTGATTAAGACCTAGAAAGTAGACACAGCTACAAATCCTCAAAGGAGACACTCATGTTCACCTAGCCCAGATTTAGCAAACAGTGTAATTCATAAGTGCAGTAATTCCATTCCTGCAGTATTACATTGCTCCCTTTTTAAAAGCTAAAGAAATCCTGAGAACCATGAAATATAAAGGCACCTGGAAATCCCTGAAGTACAAATTATTATAGGCTGGGAGATATTTGCCCTTTTCTTATGCATTTTAGGACTGCTGCTGTCCAGCATCAGAGGAAAAGGCCAGACAAGTAGGTATAACAGTATTCATCACCAAAACCTCCCCCCAGATGATATTTGTTTGCTTTGCAGTGCTGCATTCAGATGCAGCAGTGCTGTTACACTGCAGCACTTTAGTTTTCACTGACATTGCAATACGGTGAAGAAAAGCTATAACTTCTGATTTGCTTTGATTTGTTGTGTTTTTTCTATAAGATCACGACGAAAACCTTGTTGAATTGAAGAAGTGACACAAAGGATAGGTCAGGTACCAGGTAATCAGCATCTGGGGGTCTCACTACCTACTTGGAGCATAGCCCGATACTATCAGCCCTTGCAACAAATGCAGGCCAGATTTATATGGACATAAAACTCATGTGAAACTAATAAAATTCAAGTGAATTTCAGGTATTAAGGTGAAGGGATTGATAGAGCTTGAAATTTAAAGCAAAATTTTACAAGATGAACATATAAGCAGAAAATGAGATAAATAATTACATGAACTACATTGTGCCTGAGCACAAGACGTTTCAATTTTGGGGTTTGTGTCCATGCCTAACTAAAGATATTCATTTGCCTCATGTATTACTGGTAAGAATCTCAAATACATTCTTATCTGGTGTGACTCACAGCCATTATTTCTCACAGTGCACAGGAAATTTTGAACGGGTTTACCCTGCTATATTGATTTAGGCTTGACTTACCCATGCAATATGCATCAGGCTCAGTGTATGGCTTATGTTGTCTAATAAAAACAAATCTTTCATATATGACCGAAACCCAAGCATTATGGCCTCACTAGAAGTTTCATTTTCTTCAAAAGAGTTTGTGTTGCTTCCTCTCTTTACCAACTCTATGATCCTAGTTAATCCTCAAGTTTTCCAAAGAGAAATCCTTAACCACGACACCCACGTTGTGGTACCATCACGTGTGTATGTGTGTTGCACATCTCCATTTATAAACTTGAAATGAGATTCCATTAAATGCAAGACTCAGTAAAGCTATATGGAAAGAAGAAACATCTTGTGATTATGGAGCTTTAAGCTCTCACTGTGCCCAAATATTTTATTCTTCTGAATCTTTTACTGCTTCATTGCTGCCTAGGTGGGAAGTGAGGGCTCTTAATGACTCTGAAATGGAAAATACTGAAAGCTTTCTGAATCAAAACTTTGCTTTAAGAGTTTTTACACAGAGAAAGTCTGTATACAAGGGTTGTAATACAAATGGGCATTTTTAATGCTGTTCCAATTTGCACGAAACCAGGGAATTCTCCAAGGTGTGAACATAAAGAGTAGAATCTTCAGAAAAATATACTCTGGTTTCCATAATTTTTAAATAAAATAAACACTCATTATAAATGTATAAAATATTCAAGAAATTGAATATTTCCAACCGGATGGGTAGAGGCCATTACAAAAAATACCAAGGCAAATTGCTTCTGTGACAGCTCTGTCAGGAGAATCAGTATCCTATATGTGCTGTCTCCTGCTGGGAGGATTAGTAACTAAGTGATTCTGAAATGATTTCATGTCTTTTGTTGTCTCCATACCTAAAAGTTGCAGAACAGTTTCATTGTCAGCATGCCTAAACAATTACATAGACCATGTTTATTCCAAGTATTGTCAGATGTTTTGAAATCCTAATTTATTTCCATGGAAGGTATTTACATTCAAATTATTCTAGTTCCTCCTTAAGACAGACATTTGCTGTTGAATCCATTAAAAACTTAACAAATTGTCCTTTTCTTTCTCTGCAAGCTGGTTCTTTCTGCATGAGAACAATTAATAGCAGTTCTGAATTTGTCAGCTTGTAGGACTTTATGGATAAGTATGAACTTGTGTTTCTATCTTTTATAGTACATTGCAGGCAAGCAGTCTTAAAGAGTTCAGCTATAGTGTGAATACAAGGGACATGTAAATCCCCAGTAAACAGTGGAGGATTTAAAATATAATTCCACCATTTTGCATAAAATTATTATAAATGTATCAATATTTTCTAGCAGTGATATTTTTGGCCATAGCAAAATGTATAAGTAAAGAAGAAAAGATTTTAAGTGTTAGCCTGATTTATCAGATTCTGAACAGATGAGCTGATCTATGAAGAAGCAAATGCCTACATTACCTGCTATTCTTTCCCACAGCAATATTGATCTGTCCGGGACAGAGACATAATACAACCTGAATCACCTGGGAATCAGGCCATATTACTAACACAACATTAAACAAACGCACTTCTGTTTTGGTAAAATGAATAAACCTGTGCATGTATAAGTTAATAAAAAGTGAATCAAACGCCTGAAAACCTGTCAGAGAATGGTGGACAAGACTTACTGCATAGCTGCACACAAACCATTCATTCAACTCTGCAGATAATACTCAAAATTACTTTCAAAATTCCTCTGACATCTTATATACAATTTATTTAAGCTAGTTCTGATTAATAATATGTTAGACATGTGTCTTCATTCAGTAGGCAGTGGACGCTGATGCTCCTCTCCAGGTATCAGTTCTGCCAATCTGGTTTCTACATTTCATCTGTATGTTTTGCGATTCGTAAGTGTACGAAAGTTAATAGCCCCCAAGTGCATTTGCTAGCTGACATTTAGAAAGTTCATCAGAAGCACTTAAAGTTTTTTTTCTCAGATGGGATGGTACAACATTCCCGTGGATTTACAAGAGCTATTTATCAAAGACAACACCTGCCGCAACACAAATATCAGCAGAGGTCATTTTTTTCATCTAGTACATTGCCACATCAATTGATTTTCTAACTTCCACTACCTTTCCACAGCATCCTCTAGAAAGAGCCTTTTTGATTTTCCTTCACAATGTTCATAGCCATACCTAATCCACATTTCCAGGAGTATAACACAGGAGGATCATTCACTTCCACCTACTTTACAGATGAGCTGGAAATTCTCCTGTCAATGCCTGGGGAAGACATACTTAATAACTTCCATTAGTATTAATAGAAGTTGCCAGCATGGATCCCAGTGCATTTTATTGAGAGCAGACTTCAAATTGGACTCTGAATGTTTTCATTTATTTTTAATTGTGTAAGTAAATCCATCCAAAAATCCAGTGGAAGATTTACTTCCTTTCTAAAGTGTTTCTGGATGAATTGTTAACCCCTTCCAAAGGGAATAAAAATTGAGTCAATATTACTTCTGAGAAGCCAGGTATTTCCAATATAAAGAGCTATGAAAGCACACTTCGATTAAAAAAAAAAAAGAATAAAAAAGAAAGGCAAAACACTGTTAGGAGTATTGCAAACTTCTGCTTTTAAATTAGGAGATTAATTATTAAAGATAAGTGGTCCATCTTTAATTTGCACCATTTCACACTTCAGTATAATCTGACGTGCAGTAAAGAATATGTTTTTCTGTCTAATATAAAACATTCCTGTCAGCCAACATATTGCTACCCTGATGACTACAGCATATCACCTCAGTTATGCCCTCCAAACTGCATCTCCTTGATAGAGCGATGTCATTGTCACACTTCCCAATTGTTTTGATTCATTCAGTATCCCTTGTTGTACATTGGAAGAGGGCTGTCAACACTGTGAAATGGCTGGTATGATACTGACAGCTTGTCAGGAAGAGACATTCTGCAGATACAATAATAAAGGAAATTCATTGAAAGATATTATGGTAAAAAAACTGATTTGAGTGTTTGTGTTTTTTCTTTTGTGGTTTTTGTTTGGTTGGTTGGTTGGTTTTGGTTTGGGGTTTTTTTCCCTTACCTATTTATGCACAGACTTTTAGAAATACCAAGCTAATTGGTGGAAAAGCAAACTACCTGAATAATTTAGGACCTGTCTCTGAAGATCCACACTATTCTCTGCATCTGAAAAAAAATTTGAAGAAGAAAACCAGCAATACAAATAACATCAATGTGTGTTAGAAAATCAGCTGTAGTTAGCATCCAAACTTTAGACATTGACGTGGTATAACAAACAATTTAAATAATTTACTCTCCCTTTTGGTTAGCAACATCAGCCTTCCCCACTGATCAAAGAGAACTGTGGCTGTTTTCTACCATTCTTCTGGAGAGAAAACCAAGAGGGATGTTTGGAGGATTGGTTGTTAAAGTCTTTGCAAGGGGCTCAGAACGAAAAAGCAAGCTGAAAATTTAATCCAAGTAAGAACAAGAATTCCCATTATGGGCCACCTAAAAATGCATGAAATTAAAATGGGTTTGGCCCAATGCTCTCTAATTAAAGAGTTGTGGGCTTTCAATCAGAGAAAAATGTCATCTCACTCCCTTATTAGGTGGCAGAGTAACTTAGCTTCATTTCATGGTTCTTGCACATAAATTGCCCTTAGATTGATCAGTGTGGAGAAGTTCCTTAGTGTTGTACATAGAAATTTATGTCACGGCAATTCCTTTGAGTTCTAAGTAGAAATAGAGCCATCCTAGCTGAAATTTAATCACTAGGTGTACCATGGCTATACTGCACCAGTCACCTTCATTTTCAGGTGCATGCTGTATGGTTGGGAAGTGCCAGGGAACAGAGGCAGCTAAATTGTTCGCAAAGTTTCTTTCCTTCTCAGTGTTCAGTGGGAAGCAGAGTCCTACATTCACAGTTCCTACTGAGCTCTGGGAGGAGCAAGGAAGTGCTATTAATTTATTAGTGGTCATTGTGGGAAGAGGAGGACAAACAGATGACTTTTGCTGGTTTAGTGAGAGGCTCATTAGACCTGATATAATTATTCTGACTTAAGGAAGGCATCTCTGTGGTCAAAGCTAGTCAGCTGAAAGAAGTTTTCATCAGATTTGTCAGAGATACACACACCTAGATCTCACACATAAGAGTGGTAGAATGCACTATAGAGGAGATTCCAGGGCTGTTGTATCAATTCCTTTGAAAACAAAGTCATTTATACTGCAGTTCCTATACGGAGATCAAAGAACTTAAATTTGAACAATCAAGCCTGAAAGATATTTACAAACTCACCATTTGTCTCAAATGCTTTTGACCCTTCTTGAACATCTTCAATGCTTCATTCTGTAGTTAATGTGGAATGCCTGTGGCTGCCACAAATGTTTTTGTTATAACCATGTGTTATAACCTAGAAAATAGATCTGGAATAAAATGAAAATCTGTCATGCAAAAAGCAGGCAGAATAGCTAAAAGAAAATATAACATCTTAGTCACAGCTACAGATAACTTCTTATGTAGTGCTTTATCACTTTGGCAGGCAAGCTGATGTCAATTCAGGTGCCTACCTCAGGTGAAATCAAGAGCAGATAAAGCTGGAAGCCAAGTTTTCTGTAGAGTCAATATTAAAAAACTCGTTATTCCCCAAAAGAGAACTGAGTCTACCCAAATTGATTCATAAATCCAAGCTATGTCAATAGCTGTGTATGATTTTTCAGCTACCAATGAGGTTCATGAGAGGTATTTGGAGGACTCAGTCCTGGATATAGAGAGTATTCCTTAGCTTTTACCTCCCTCCCCCAAATATCTCAAATCAAGAAAGAATAAAAATATCTGAGATCTATACTGACTCCTATGTAAGACCTCCCTAGTAATTCTGAAAACAGTTATGACATCTGACAAATCACTGGCATATTTTCTGTTAAAGTAGGTTCTGGAATAATACCCAATTTAAAGCCATATTGCTTTAGTTAATATTCCAAACAGAGATTTTCACAGTTCATTATAAATCATTAATTTCATCAGTATAGGTTTTAAATGACCAATATATTCCCCTAGTTGCTTAAACTCTAATATTTTTCTTTCACATGTTGATCTTGGGATTGAGCTACTTCTTTAAAGAGCCAAAATACTGATTAAGCAATGATTTATAATAAAATGATCATTTATTGATCCATGTTCTCAAAAAATTACAAGAGTTGAGTTCAAATACTGCCACTTCTTTTTACAGTGAGATCTCTAAACTTCCTTTAACCTCTCTTGAGATAGCTACTTACCAGATTAAGTATCACTATTGCAGTAAAGGTGTCAGAATCTAACTAATCATTTCTTGGTTGCTTTGTGTAAAATGGATACTTGATGTTATCTTTTGTGAACAATACAAACATATCCCATACTTTCCATTTAAATTCTTATTAAGCTCTCTTCAAATTCTTTTTGTGGACTTTTCTGCTCTGACAAAATCTGTCAAAGGATTTTAAGTGATTTAGCCACTGAAGTAACAAAAAAAGTAAAAATAAAAAATATAATCTCCAGTGTTATTCACTTCAGAAAGTAAAATGGGAGAAACATGAGTGTTCCAGTATTAAAACACAGTCTAATCACCGCACTCCAGATTAAACATTTTTGCAGAGGAATCAAAACATGAAAGCTGCTGAACTGTGGGCAGGTACTCCTGCCTATTTCATCACGTAGGAGTAATCCTCAAAGACCTGCCACATTGCCAGCATGCCTAAGAAAGGAAGAGGTTGAGAAATCTTTACTCCAGGCTCTGCTTGATCACTGTTGGAGATCTACCTCACCAGAGCAGATCTAGAGGGAAGTGATGGTTGACTGAAGTCCTGATTTCTGGATGGGACTAGCAGGCACAACAGCTTCTCTGCCCTGGAAATGGTCCTTAAATAAGAGAACAAGATTTGGGCTATTTGCTCAGAATTTACAATTTATCTGCTTTTGAACTATGAGTCCAACATACATAGAGTACATCTGGTTCACTTTCACACAAAAGGCAGCTGCGCAACATGTGTGTGTGCGTATTTCAGTCCAGAAAATCCCAGGCAGAAACATGACAAACAGTTCCTGGCTTCTTCCATCAATTTACAAACATTATGGAGAAATTCACATACTAACATATTCCAAATTTCAGTGGGTTAAGATGTCTTCTAGCTATATATTTGTTATTTCAAAATGAGATGTAGGGAGATTTTTGTCTTGTTTTGAAATATCTCAGGGCCACACCTAGTGATGGACCACTGATATGAGCCCAGTTTAGACTAGCCTGCAGTTGATCCTATTTATTTCCACCCTTATTAAGTCTCAGAAACTATTGTCACTAATAAATTTATTTTTTGTATGTACACAGATAACCTCCCTTTTACCTCTATATCTCTTCTTCAGAATTTTCTTTAAATACTTGGAGGATGAGCCACTGAACTTGGTACTTACAAATTACTGCACTATGATTCCAGAGTGTCTCAGAGCAGACCTTCTGTCCCAAGACCTTCTGTCTTTTTGTAACCTGCACTTGAAGTCTTAGGCTGAAAAGCTAGAGCTGCACAAGTTGGTTTTTATTTACCTTTTATCCTAACTAGGCCTCTATGCAGAACATATGAGAGATGTGTGGATATTTTTCATGAACAGGCTGTGCAGCTTTGTCAGTTAGACGCATTTCCAGAGCCTTTAGAAACAAAACTTCAACGCAGCCATCACTCATTGAGACTTCCTCTTACTTTTTTTTTTCTTTTAAGACTGCTCACAAAATATGTCTTAAAAATAAGCTAAAAGACATTATGTTCCCAAGCTCTATCAGATCATATCTAAAATAAGCAAATCAATATGGAACTTGTGCAGCATTTAAATCTTTAAAACAAAAACTACCAGAATGATTTATCTGTTACTGGAAACAACACAAAAAACCTGTAGAAACCTACAGTGATAGTGGAGAAGGAATCAAGTGCAATCTGCAAAGCTTTGCATATAGGTAGCTTCAACACAATTTTCAGATGTGTATTTGAGTTGCAAAGAACAGTGTTTAGTGCAAATGACATCTGTGCCATTATATTCAAAGGATGATACATTCTAGGGGTTGTTAGATAGCTGATTTTTATGCTCTTCACCCGGTTCGAGGCGATGTCGATACAAATGAATACAGGTGAACATTTACCAGCTGTCTTGAGAGTTCACCAGAAAACATATGGCCTTATCTTGTGGCACAGCTCATAACTATCACTGATTATATCTTCCATTTGCATTCAGTAAATTTATGGGGGTCTGAGGTAATACTTCACATCTAAAGGGAAGCATGGTCCAAACTAGCAAACACAGTGTTAGGATCCAGACTCTGTGATTTGGCAATGGTGTTTGAGCAATCAGATGTTATTTTTTAAGCCAGTTTTCAACAGATTGGAACAATACAATTGCACAGCCATTGCAAACATCTTCCAAAGTTTTAAAAAACAAATCACAAGAGAGAAGATGAACAGATTTCATCAGGTTCAAGGCAATACTGAAAAATGAATGTGAACAGAGTCATAGAGACAACAAGTATCATAAATATTAATTATGAAATACTTGGAGATCTAGAATTCACTGAAAATTATTTTTTTCTCCTTTGTCTTCTCTGTGCTGGCTTCCTTCCCAGCAAACAAATCTTTTGATAATGGTGATTTATTTAAAGTGTCATTTGTTATGACTAGCAAGAGTTTTCAGAAGTGTCCAGGTAGGACAAGAATAAAGCTTACATATCATTAAAATAGGCAGAAGTAGTTGGTAAGAGTAGGAGATATCCTGTATAAAAATATTTTACAGGTATTTGAGTTTGCAATCAGTTTGCTGTCTTGTTACTTATCAGAAAATTGCAAACAATTTCCACAATGACAACTTATAAAGCAATGTTTCTGATTAGAGTAAATTAAATTTGAAATAGCCATTTAGTGTCTTCCACAATAAACTGCTAAAGAACGATGGTATTATTCAGGGTATACATGCTTTGGGCAAATACTTCTACTGCAGTATTTCACCTATTAAACTTGAGCAATTCAATCAGCCTGCTTGATGGAATTGATGGCAACATCTGGCCTGCTTAAGACTGTGAAAAATTTTTCTCTCAGTCCTACATTTCTCTGCCTTTTGTCTGTCTTTGGATGGCTTTTGCTGTTGTAGACAGCTCTGCTAAGTTCTGAAGTCCCTGGATGAGTATATTAATCACTTTGGCACAACTAAGTCCCCTTTTAAAACATCAGAAGAGAATGTTAAGCTTGCACCAAACCATTTCATATAATTACATATTTCAGTTTCAGCTTTCATGAAACCAGCAGCTTTACAATAACCTCAATACAGTTTGTCTAGCCTGAGAAAGGATATGCAACCCAGATTACAGCAACCAAGTGGGTCAAAGATGAGACTTCCAAGATTTCCAAGAAAAGGATGAAATTTAGCCATGCAGAGATTTTATTCTGTCTTCATTCTCCCCCACTGCCCTGTTATATAAACACATGAGCTTTGCCATTACCCAAAGGGTTGTCCTTAATCCTGACCACTGCATAAATGCCAAGGAGCAGAGTCAGCTGGCGTCTATGGTAAAATCTTGGATAGTGGAGAAAAGTCCTTCGATTTGGCTGTTTGAATGGGAGATAGGCAACAGACTTCCACCCAAACAGACATCTAGAGGCGAGTCTGTCGCCTGGAGAGTGTGGCTTGAGATTGGAAGGAGGAAGGCACAGGTAACCCTAGAACTTCATTCAGAATTAGGACATTTCCAACTAGAATTAAAAGTTCATCCAAAATCTCACCCTTCATATGATTGCACTATTTAACTGCTTTCTGCAGCAATTTATATGAATCACTCATGATGATGATGAATTCAATTATCTGTAAAACCAGCACTTACTCTTTTTGCTCTGTAAGGTACAAACTGTCCAGTGCTAATATAATGAGATCCAAGCTGTGTATTGAAGTTTTACATATCTTTAATGGACTTCAGTGTGCTGATCATTAATTATAAGCAAGGGGAAAAGTATAGCCAAACTGGATGAAGATGGCCACCAACTTGCGGGCTGAAGATACCATAACAAGCACTTTTCATGGCAAGATTACTGAGTATCACACCTAGAAATCAACTCATCTGGTTATTATTGAAGTATATCATAAACCTGGGGCTGGATTCTAAGAATAGAAAAAAATCAATGAGAAAATACCTATTTCACATTTCACATTACATATTTCATATTTTCTGTTACATATTTCATTTCTCCACCTCAATCTAATGGACAGAGATGATCTTGTGTATCCCTAGAGTAACTCTACTGGCTTTGTGAAGACACAAAAAGCATAATACAGCTCAGAGCACTGACATGATAAAACTAAAATTGAACTACTATGAAAGGGAGGGCTCTATTTCTCAATCAATCAGGTTGCAAATGAGTGGAGTGTAAGCTTTACATGTCATTCATTCAGTGACCTGGTGTTGGTAAACCCTGTGGAGACAGGTTTCAGCTTCCACCTCAGCTTCTGTCTACCAGTAAACAAAATGAAAAGTTCAGACAATCACCCTTTCATTGAATCTGTCATAAAGCAACTGAATTTGTTATATGACGAGATTAAAACCAGAGTTGAACTAGCTGAAGTTCACTTGCTGAACTTCATTTACCTCCTGCAAATGGTTGTCAAAAGTGTGTCTGACACAATGCAGTAAGAACAACTTATTCAGTTATTCCAGTTGTTTCCCTGGGGCTTAGTGCTCAGGCAGAGTGCTCTTGCTAGTGGCAGGTGCCTAAAGACAGTGCATTGCCTGACATTACAGCAACATCAGACACTGAGTGTGCTGTTAAATGCACATCCTCTCAGACAGCCACTGTTTCTTTGCCTGCACCGTGCAGGATGGCAGTGATTTCTTTAGGTGATACACATGGAACTGCAGCTCTGAGCCAGTTAATAAACTTGTTGGATTCTACTAGCTTTTGCCTTACGCTGTGCCTATGCTTCATTGCCTAGTGCAGACATAGTTTGATTTGCACATAATTGATGTTTGGTTTTAATATCTAGTTTCACAGAACTAAAAAACTGACATTGATTTGTTTATCTAAGAGGCATAAAATTGTCATGAACTCAATAGCCATTGAACATAAACGTTATTCCACAAAAACTCTAGTAGATTCAGTTCCACTTTCATGGTCAGATAATGTATGTATTTAGTGTCATTTGAGCATGTGGCTAAGGATAACAAGATTTTTACTAATATGTTATAAACTGAGAAGTTTTAGAACATTTAGTTTATTCTTTTTGCATTTTTATACATCTTCACAGTCAAAATTCATTTCATGGGCCATAAAGTTTAAATGATTTTCCAGTCTTTCCAGGTAGATTGTCAAATATATGAATTTACAAGAAATATTTAGATTTTTAATTTATTTATGGTGATTAAACACTTCTTTTTTTAAGCATAGTGCACTACAAAGACAAGGTAGAATTAAAACCAAATATTTAGGCACATCTGGAAAAAACAACCTCACTGATTATAGAAAAAAAATGAAAGTTTTTTCATTCTGTGAGAATTAAAATTAATTTTCTGTTCTTTCTGAATTTTCTGTAAAATAGTTTTAAAATGTTTATCCATTTTTTGTAAAACAATACTAAGGAAAGGTTTGAGGATACTTTATTTATTTTATTTAGAAAAAAGTTTCAGAAAAGTTTGACTCAGATTAGAAATTCTATTAAGCTGATTGTTTTTCCACAAACTATTATTCTAAAACAAAGCATATTATTTCCCTGCAATTTTCATTCATCTATCAGAAACATTTAGTGTAAGTAGCTGAAGGCAAACTATCCAATTGCTGTTAATTCATTTTACAGCTAAGCAAATATTTGGGTTTTCTATGTGAACAACCACAGAGTCACTTTTTGTATTCCAAATATTTGCTTGCTTTCACCACCTTAATAAATTTGAATATTGATATTTTGCAAAATGGAATACCTCCACCTCATAAAATGTAGTCTGTAATTTAATTAAAAGCAAGAGAAAGGGATACTTTAACTGTTTGGCAGGGGGCAGGTGGTGGGCATGATACATCCTGTAGCTGAGCAATAGATGGAGTTGCACAGAGGAGTTCCAGATCCAGTGACTCCTGAGGCAGAGCAGACAGCCCTTCCAGAATCTCACAAGAGAGGATGACACGGTTTGAGCATTGCCAGGAGCAGCCGCGGGAGACTGAAACGGCTCCAGGGAATGCTGAACCCAGCACTGAAAAGGCAGAGGTTTCCAATGCCTTTTTCACCTCTGTCTGTACCAGCACTGTTGGGCCCTGGGCCTCTGGAACAGAAATCCAGGTTGGTGCAAACACAGACCCCCTGTCAGGGAAGGAAGGAGGGATGTGTGCACCACCACAGGAGCTCGAGCCCCACAGATCAATAGGTCCTGACAATATCTGCCCGAGGGTGTTGAGAGCATTGCAAGGCCACTAGCCATGGTCTTGGAGAAGTCATGGAGGTTGAGGATGAATCGGAAGACTGGAGAAAGGCTAATGTCACCCCCATCTACAAGAAGGGCTTAAAGAAGGCTCCAGGAAATTATAGGCCCATCAGTCTTACTTCAGTCCCAGGGAAAGTTGTCAAATAAAACCTCCTGGGAAGTATCAGAAGTCAAATGAAGCACATGACTGGGAAAAGCCAATAGGGATTCACGAAGGGCAAATCATGCTTAACAAACCTGATTACATTCTACGACAAAGTAACCAATGGAGGTGGGGCAAGCGGTGGACTATGCCTTCCTGGATTTCTCCAAGGCTTTTGATATGGTTTCCCATGGTCTCCTCCTATGTTAAGGTCTGGACAAGTGATCTTTGAAGTGGATGGGAACTGGCTGACAGATTGAGCCCAGAGGGTGGTGGTAAATAGCTCCTTTTTAAATTGTCAGCATGTCACCAGGGTCCCTGGCGATCAATACTGAGTCCAATGCTGGTTAATGTCTTGGATCAGGTGATCCCTGAAACCCCTTCCAACCTGATATGCTGTGATTCTATGATTCTGTGATAGTGTCATGGGTAAGTGGTGGAGCTCAAGTAGAACACATTAACAGTAGCTAGAAAATGTAGCAGAGGATAAGTTAACTAAAGAATAAAGAAGCAAGAGTCAATCTTCCCAACTTAGGGCTGCTGTCAGCTTTTGTAAGTTGAGGATTATCATGCTGGCTAAGGATGTCAGATCTCCAATGAAAATCCCTCTGCTTCTGGAAAGGATGTTAGTATTTTTGTCCTCAGTCCAGTAGTGCCTTCAGTGGTACTGTATTGGAACCTGGAAATAATGTCAGTGCAGTTCTGCAGAGCAATATAAGCATAAGATACGTTCACCTGTGGATTCACATTTCATTCACACCTGCAGGACAAAGGACTGAATTTTAAAAGGCAGCAAATCAGAAAAATATTTTGATTATCAGAAAGGCATATGTTCTCAGTGTGATGTAGTAGCTAATATAGTCTTTGGATGCACAGACATTTAGGGCTGTGTTCTCATTTAAGGTATGCTCAAGCTATCATTCAGAGCTGGAAGCACCAAGCCTGTCTCAGGGCAGCGCTCCATGCAAGACTAATTGGTCCTGCTGAGAGGTGGCACAGCCCTCAACTGTGCTGTCTCACATCCACAGGAAAACAACAAGTCTTGAAAAAAACAAACCCAACTCACCGCTCTCGTACACAGTATTAGAGAAATCTGATGAAATGTCATACATATGCTGTGGCCTCTTGTTCAACTTAGTGAAGATTAAGATGAATGATTCGGTCATGGTGTACCAGCACAAACTCCCAGCCAGCATCCCTCACTACTTTGGGGCAGCTGTCAGACCCAACAAGATTGCTGTGCTGTTTTAATTGCAGCTGGCACACTTATGAGAAGTACATATAAACCAGGGTGGTAACCGACTCCACCTATTTTTTTAAGTACAGGTGTTTACAGACCAGTCATATTTATCAGCCTTCAGAGCAGCTAACGAACATCTGGTCTATGAAGTCAATGAGAAAGAACTTAGTTGCCTAAAAATGGACTTTTTTATGCCATTTGAGATGCCCTGGAGGATGTCATACATCTACATAGGGCTGGGTTGTATGATGACCCCATCCCAGAGGGAAAACAGGGCCTTGCTGCATCAGCAGCAGAAGAATGCACAGGTTAGCCCACAGCATCTGACTGGCACTAGGCACTGATGTTTTGGCAGCTGAATATTGCTACTGGAGAGCTATTTTTCTTTACTGAGAACATCTATATGGGGAAGCCAAAAATCTCTCAGGATTCACTATGTTTAATAAATTTCTATTATCGGTAATTGTCTAAACCTATCACACACATAAGCATTATACGACCCTGTGATACCTAAATTTGGTATCTAAATCTGGAACCTTATTTCTGACAATCAAGAAGACACAGGATGATGTACTGTATGTTCCAGCCTACACACTGCTGAGGTACAGTGTTACTACTGTTTTTCAAAGGGTTACCTCATTTCCAGAAGTTAATTTTGAAACACAAACTTTGTCTTCCTCATACTTTCCAAAATACTGATTTTCAAGGGTGGAAAATTTGTAAAAAATAGAAAAAAGAATTTAAGGATTGTGAATGCAGGATGCAAATACGGTGAGCTTTGCTGCAATCTCCCTCTGAAACTCCTGATTTTATGGACATTTGCACTTTGACTCACTCCTGCAAAGCAAATCTGTCATTTCAAGAGGCAAATGACCTGAAACACATCAAATGAAATTTATCAATCACAATCGCTAAGGCCAAATCTGTTTCATTCAGTGGAGCAGTGTACAGAGATTAAGGTAGCAGAGGAGAATGTAACTAGGAGAATGTGCAATGCTAACTTGAATCGGGAATGTGGTGTACAGATTTAGCACTAGTCAGCACTCCTAAATCCAAATTTGACATCTTTGTCCCTCTTTGGAGTGAGCCAACAGCAGAACAAGTGAGAAAGCCCAGTCTGGAACTTCTACATCCCTGTCCAATGGAGTGCTATAACCTCACATTAAAATATGAAAGAGATAACAAGAAAATCTGATCACCTGTATACAGAAAAATGAAAATGTCACTGTCATAGAAAATTCACGGAAAGAGGGAACAGATTATCATGTATTTTGTGTTCCCTCTGGCAGTGTGCTGATAAAAAAAAAGGCAAATAATTCCATTTTATCTCAAATAACTGGATTTCCCCCCCTACATATTTGAGTTTATCAGACAAGAAAGAAAAATATAACTTTAAATTTATAAAATGCTGAGCTTGTGATTAAAAGTAATGGGTACAAGACCTTTTCAGGTTTAGTGTGGTTTTTTTTCAGTTCAGTTGAATGGGTTTTTGCCTGTATTGGAAGCTGGGAAAAAGAAATTAACTTATTTTATTCAAGGAGAAATGTAAAATAAAACACAACAAATCCTGCTTTTTGCAGATACTTCAAACAAGAATACCTGAAAAGAAAAAAAGCAGTGAAGACTTTGAGGAATCCAATTAATATTTTTTATCGAAAATGGAGATTTGATGTCAGGTGAAGAGACACAGTAACCAATACCAGTTATCTAATATTAATACAGTCAATTTAGAGCACACTTATAATCTTCTTGCACTACTGTAAATTATTTTTACATGTTTTCCCTCTTTAATTCCCTTTTACTCTAGGTCTTGTCAACTAGAACATCACTGACAACCTACAACATGTGATTAAAATGTCCTTTCATTTTTCACAGACAAAACCTCCCATCTGCAGCAGATGCCTTAAACAAGTCTTGGAAGGTTACAAGGCTGAATCAGACAATACATGGGTACCTGGCAGGCTTAGAGAAATCTGCCATTCACTGATTCTGTTCTAGGCTAATAGCCAGGAGATCTCTTGGTCCAGGCTTCAGGCAGAGATAACAAGCCCTCAGAAATGCACATAGGGACTTACATGCCTTGGCAAGCTATGCAGTGGAATGTGGAGGGAGGAGATAAGTTTTACATTTGGATACACTGAGAAACAGTGACAAAAATTGCAGTCAGATCATTATCACATTGCCAGAATGTCCAATTCAATTGTAAATCTTGCATGGATAATAAATACGTATATGCAGCCTTGCTCCCATATTCTTTTCTATATACTAAAATTCCCTTTGGCTACAGAACAAGTTTCAGTCAAGAAGCAAATTTCAGGGCCAGAAGAACATCATGGCTATAAGATGAAGCTCTCTGCCTCAGTGAATTTTGGCTTGACAGAGCAAAGGAGGAGGAGGAATATCAGGGCACTAGGCATGTCTCCAGCACAGGCTCCAGCCTCCTGCCACACACCACAAGAGGTTCTCGGCTTCCTTCTGCCTCCTGACTGTTCCGGACACTGAGTAAGAAACGGGTTCTGAGAAACATGGGGAGGAACTCGTTCTTCTTGGTCTTATACAAGTTTTACACAAGGCCTTGACTATGAACCTCCTCCTACATTTAGCTGCACTGACACAGTTTGTGATAACTCTGGTCTCAAGCTTTACATAACTTTTCACACCCTGATGATCCAACAACCTGTTCTTAAACACATGACTAGACTTTGCTCTGAAGGCAGTGAAGTTGCACTCCAGATAGGGAAAGTTGTGGTTTTCTGCTGCTAAAGGCATTTTCACATAAAAGTTGTCCTTGGTGGAGTATCACACACTAGCTGTGCCATACTGCTCGGACAAGTCTCCAGTGGGCACCACTTAGAGACTCTCAAGATGCAACCTTTTGTGACTTCATTTCAAAAATCTCAGCACAGTGTTGGTGCTGCCAAATTTGCCACATGGTTTTGTAGTATAAACTGAAGTTACATGCTGGACGTTAGAGAGACCGACATGAGGTAGGAAATTGTTTCAGTGGGCAAGTCCTGCTGGACTGACACTGGGTAACTGCATAGGGAAGGAATCAAACATCAGTGGCACCAGTGTACAAAAAGAGGAGGATCAATGCAAACCTGTTTTTGGTGCATTTTTACGAGCTTGCTAAGGTGTGTGTAGACAACTTGTAGCAGAGAGAGCAAAACATCATATGTAAATGTAGGCCCGTGTCATACAGATCAAAGATCTGCTATTAGTTTCTGAAACTGAGCTTCCTTTGAAACCTCTTTCTGTCAGTTGCTGAAAGAACATTTATTGGCTCAACATGAGTTGTGAGGATTCTTTCCTCCAGTAGTGCAGCTGAAAAAGCCAGTATTTCTGTAGTGGAAGGGGCTTTTCTGACCAGTCTGTTTAGCAAGACAGAGCAATTTATTTGCAAGCAGAGAATCCACAGTAATGTCATTTTTCATAGTCAACCATAGAGGTCAAATATATTTCCTCCAGAGTCCTCAGCATGTTAACACTTCAAAATACATCACAGGATCAAATCCTTAGTTTATCTATCATTGTTCTCTGAGCTGAGCATATGGTTTAGGAAGAAGTTTAAGCTGCTCTAGTTCATAGTTTTGGACATTTTCCTCCTGTTTGTTGTCTTTTGGAGCTTGTGCTAACTCCCACATGGATCTAATCCAAGCAGCTCAGCTGCCCTAATTGTATAGATAGGGAAAAAATAATTTACTTTTTCCTTATATCTCATTAACAGAAGTATTTATCATTCCATGGATTGTTTCTGTGAGGGGAAATCTTCTCCAGTGGTGCATGAATTCCCTTAGGATTATTAGCAGTAGCACAGTATTTTCCTAATTTACAGATGCAAATATAAAGGTGACTTATAAAGAGGAAAAAAAAAAAAAAAAGATTCTTCCTTGCTCTTGTGTGGGGAGTAAAGAAAGACTAGAAAGTTCCTCTTAAAATTTTTTCCTCCATTGTGTGTATTAAGTGTACTTTTCTGTTTTGCAGGAATCCTCTGGGATCAATCAGAGAACTACTGTATGTATAAGAAACCTCTAAGTCAGATTTCACTGTCTAAGGTGGGAAGAGGACTTAGCAGACATTTTATGTCATTAAAAATTACATAAATGAAACTTTAGCAGTATTCTTGATAGAAATTGGCTCTTAGGAAAAAGTTGTAATTCCTTTTTCATGATATACCATGAAATACAGCAAGGATTAATGATCCTGAAGCACCTGTCTGTGTCTTGACAACATACCTGTCAATTCCTGAGAATTTTTGAACCAGTTGGCCCAAAAGTACAACACTCCTTCAAATGTCATGGAAAATCATGGCTCTACAGAGAAGAAAAATTCAAATAGGCACTGATATAATAGAAAATTTGAATTGTTTGGTAGCTTTATAGGCCTCCATGTCAGCCAGGTCAAGACATCTGTAGCTTCAAGTCTGACGGCTGGTAACAGAGGTCATGGGCAGGAGCTGAGGGTACTCTACAGGACATGTTGGAAAGCAGAGGGTTGTAGGGCGCATGGAGCAAACTACATGTTGCAGAAGGGATCCATTTTTCTTAGCAAATTATCCTCAAATGAAAAGGATTGGGGACAGATTTTTTCCCTGATATAAACCACCATGAACTTAATTATAGTAGTTGATTATCTGGCCACAGCTGCAGTACTTATGAAGAGGGAGACTTAGCTCATGAAGGACATTCTTGTACAGAGAATTGCTTAATTTGTTTGTTCCTCTTATTTCTGTCAGAAGGTCAAAGAAAACTTGAATATTTAGATAACACTGGATATTACCAGAGTTCTGATCAAATATTAATTAATAGCTTGCCACAGTACATCCGTGAATGTTGCATACATTCCAATGAGCCATAGTAATGATAATGATGTGGGGGAGACTGAAACACTGGGATTGCTTTTCTTGCTCCAGAACATGCAATGAGTCAGGAGGACAGGAATTCAGAGTAGCTATTCATAGTCCTTAGGAGGGAGCTTCAGCACTGCTGAAGACGTCAACACTGAGATTCCCCCAAGTCTTATCACAAGGAGAAAAATTGAGGTAGAGAGTGATGTTAGTGATCAGTTACATGAGTAGAGCTCTTGGCTATTTATTGCCCTTTTCTCTGCAATTACTTTTCTGCAGGCCTACATAAGAGAAACTGTTCTTGTCACACTCACACTAGACCCACTAGGTTGCTGAGTATGTGATTTGTTGGAGATTGTTCAGCAATCTTTAATGAGAGCATCTCTAGCAGATTTTACTTCATCAATCAAAACAGCAACATCTGCATCCTTTCTTCCCTATCAATGTTGCCATATTTTTTCTTTCCTCATTCTGGGCTCTTCATCAGCTGCATCTCCTGACAGCCTCCTCCTCATCCACCATCAATTGCCACTGCAGAAAAAGATATTGATTTTCATTCTGTGACAGCATATCAAGAAACAAAACCTGAATGGTTAACTTTAAATTATTGGGGCAATAGCCATGAGTCCCCCAGCAGTTATTTGAGTGCTGCTGTCCTGCTCTTGAATTTTCTTCATACTGCATAATTGCCAGTGCAAATCACATATAGCAGTGACCAAGGCAGCTAACAGAGCTGGAAACTGTCCAGCATGTGCCATGATGGGGGACAAATTTGGGGAAAAAAATCCTTTAAAGGTGGGACAGATGCCTGTGGACCTATAAATCAGAGGGGTTTAGAAATAGATCAAATGAGATAAAGGAGCAAACCTTCAAGATAAGAAAGACATTTCAAAGACACTGCTGGAATCAGAAGGGTTTGGTTTGGTTTTTGGTTTTTTGTTTTGTTTTGTTGTTTTGTTTTGGTTTTGTTGTGTTTTTTTTTTTTTTTTTTTCTTTTTCTACTGTGCGCTTAGCTCAGGATAAGGGAGAGGAGATGAATTCTACGATCTGGCAATAAAACTGCACAGCATTACTTCTCAGTAATAACTTTCAGGGAGTTTCTCATTAAAACTGCACTACTGCATTGCACATCTACACAGAGCTCAGCTTAATGGCATAGCCAGCAACATAGCACTTCACTGCAACTCCCTTGTACCCAGCCTGAGCATGATGTGTAAAATATGCTTTATTTTTATTAACATCCTGGTTCCAGAAGACAGAAGTTACACGTTTAAGCCCATCCCTATGAGAACAACTGATATGAACAATGATTTTCCAATATCAGGCAACTATATCTCACTATAGGAACTATATGGATAGAATTAAAGGGCAAGAACAGTCTCTGAAGGAGTTGAACGCTATCATACATACAGTACTACATGCTTACTAGCGTGGGTAGGCCTGGCAGTTCCCAGAAGACAACTTTGGGAAAAGTGTCTCCTGGTAGAGAAGACTGAAAGGCTTTATTGATGCTCTTGGAAACAGTCCCAGAACCACTCCCAGTATTTGCCCTGACAAATGGGCACAGACAGAGGGTGAGCAGTGGTAACAGGGAAATGGGATGGAAAAGGAAACAGAAAGTAGAGCAACAAGTAGAACTAAGTGTAGCACTAATTAAAATTAAAGGAGGAAAATGTAAATCTTGGTTACTGGGATCAGCAGCAGCCTTGTAAAGAAAGGTAGGTTAATGTAAGTGTGACCCTTACTCGTCCGACCCTTGGTTTTTAACTGCAGATATGTACTACATAACAGCTACATTGCACAAATTATCCCTTTTAGGTAAGGAGAAGTAAAAGGCACTTTCTATGCAAGTTGCATATAAAGGTCAATATTGAAGTATCATACTTTATATTGTCCTGAGATGCTGAGAGATCAGAAAAATGCAGTCTTAGGTAAATGTTTGGAAGTCAAGGTTTTTCAATGGTTTTTTGCCTGGTTAAGACATTTGGTGAATGCAGCCATGTCACTTAGTTGCTGAAGCTTCTGCATGTACAAAAGTAATAATATTTAATTACAAATTAAAAACTCAAAGGCTTTTCATTAAATAGCCCTTTGTTACGTACACACCATCCTGCACTATTCCAAGGTCACTCAGACTGCCAGCACAGAGATTGAAAGTGTCTGATCAGACTTTTCTCAGAATTTCTCTATGTCTGAAATGAAAACTGCCTTGAAGTCATGTCTTACATTTCTTTCTACTCCCTGAATGTGTCTCTCGTGTTGTGAGACATTACAGAAAATGATGATCAAGAAAATTAGTTTCTGCTTTAAATGATGCCTACCCACTTAAAACAGCTTGATGCTATTAGAATATCATGTGACCAACTCACATTGAGTTAACCTTTTGCTATTGCATATTCACTGCTTAATCAGATGAAGAGCCTTGCTAGCTCTTGAAAATGTTGTACCGTGAGCACTGGCTAATTATCATATATTTACATATATTCAGACAGCTTCTGGCATACTGTACTAGTATTTATCTGTTAGTATGGTAACTGTCTTTTTCTTTCATAATTAAAAGGTCTTACAATTTTTCAATTTGCTAAAAAACATCTCCTAGCATTAATTTGCTGGTACACTCTGGTATCCTCTACTGTCTGGAATAAACCTCATGCTTCAAATTATAACAAAGGTAACTTGATGAAACCGGGTGGTGTACTCTGGGTGATATTTGTGTGATAGGTGTTCTGTAGCAGTCTGTATCTGTATGTATCTGTAATGCATTCAGGGACAATGCAATCAAGTTTTACTACCTCTTTTGCTTTCTTTGAGGCTTGAGCTAGAGGTAGCATAGGGCAATTACTGAATGATGCAAGTTGTTTGTCCCTTGAAAGCAGGTTGTGGGTATTGTGGACCATGAAAGCAAGCTCCTAAGGACTGAGGCACTCATTCCTTCTCTGAAAGGTTCTCTTCTTTTTATGGCATCACAGTCATAACTTATGTCACTCAGGAGAGGCATCTCAATCCCATAGATAAAGTAAAAATATCTCTTAACCATAACAGCATTAATCAGCAAGACAAATTAGGGACTGGTGTACCTTACAAGAAAACTTTCTGAGACAACCCAGATGATTATTAAAAAGTTACCAAAAATATGCATCGGTGCCACTGCTGAGAATGCAATTCTTCAAATTAGTTTATCCCAAAACTTACTTCTGCCCCAGATGAAATACAACTCTCGTATCACTCACTGTAGATGACTACCAGAGATAACTACCTAGCTGACAACATGGCTTAATACACCATTAACAGTATTAACAAGAAAGATCCCAGATGTTTGCAAACCAAAGTGAATTCACTGAATTTTTCACCAGCTGCTCTTCTTCTATGAAAAAACCTCGAATTAACAGTGCTCTTGTTCACAGCCGTACATCAGTACGTATGTTCCCAAGGGCTCATTAGGATATATTTTGTATCATACTTCTACATTTATTTGTAAATTTAAGAGGCTCATTAAGAATATTTGTGTTACACTAGTACATTTATGTATAAATCTAAGAGCAAAGGCCATAATTGAACTCTTTAGTATTTCAATAGGAAGATATATTTTCCCATTAAAAACAGAGATACTTTAGTTACAGTCATGTTTGCATTACCAGAACATCAAAATAAGGCAAAATCAAACTGAAATCTTCTTTTTTTTTTTTTTTTACTGTTCATCTGCATGAGCTGAATACAGAATGATTGCCTTTTTGTGCAGCAGAGTACAGAGGTCTTGAAGTCTTGTATTAGAATGAAGGTTTAGAGCATAATGACAGACCGTTTTGCAATTATAATATTACATTATATATTTGCACATGGCAAAGATAGACAAGACCACTATAATCTGCACACCCCCATAAAACAAAGAATTTAATTTTCCTTTTTTTTTGTAACTCTTTCCATTACAGCAGTAACTAGAAGAGTAGCCTGTGATTTTTAAATTTCTGCTGGAATCAGAAGTAGTAATATAAAAACTATCTACTACAGTTCTTGTTAAACTGTACTAATGATTAATGGCCTTTGCTGTTAATAGTGTGTGCTCCACTTATTGACTAGGCTCCTTTAGGTTCAATTTCAAGCATTTGTATCTTCTAACATGTCTCTGTGGAACAGAAGTGCCTCTGTTTTTATCAGATTTCTGTTCCACATGTAGGTATTTTAAAAGGTGATTGGATCACTCCTTGTACCTTTCTTTTTGATAAACTTCTATGTACACAACAAGATTTCATTAGTCCCTTGGCCAAATAATTGTACTGGAGCCAAGGTTCAGCTGATTATCACTATAGTCTCAGCATGCCTGTTTTAAAGCCACTTCTAATGTGGATAGAGGTCCCCATGCTGTAATCAGGCTCTGTATTCTTCCTTCCTAAATGCATAATTTTACAGTTGATTTTATTGAAGGTCAAATTAATTGCTTGCAGCCTGATTTGTCAAGTAGTTATTGTGATTGGTTTCTTTCTGTAACATATCCTCATCATTACTTATCATTCTCATTACTTGTGTCTTCTGTGAACTTTGTCAGCAGCAATTTTCAATTTTCTTTCAGATCAGCAGTATACAGTGTGGAATACATGAAGTCAAGGACCAATCTCTAAAAGACCCTGCAAAAGGTCCATCTTGCAGTGATATGCTGAGACATAGCAGTTGCCTTGCTTTTAAAGTCACTGAGGTAGATTCTGGGTTCTCAAAGAAAATGGTAATCAATCTCAGTTTAATTACTTCAAAGAAATCTAAGTTGGCAAACTATTCCTTAGTTAACCCAAACTTTAAAAGAAGCAGCAAACTAAATTTTTTTAAAAATCACACCATTTTGAATAGCTTATTAATTATATTTTAGCAGTTATGATATAATTTGTTTAGAACTGGTGGTTGAGGTCGTGCCTCTAACCCCCTGTTTACAGAGATGCAGCATTTGTGTCCTTTCAGTGCTCCAGACCCTTCATGTTCCAAGATCTGAGACTCAGTGTGGAGAAGGGAGAGAGTCCTTGGCCATCTCTCCTAAAGTTATTGGATGCAAATCCTCTAAAGGCAGTAACTGGTAAATAAAATTCTGTAGTTGATGCTCTGCATCATCCTGAGTGTCTCTTGAACTGGTTGTCAGGAGCTCTGATCGTCTCCCAGTGTCTCAAAGCTGAACTATTTATTGTACATGCTTTATAGTATAAGTCACAATCACTGTCTCAGTGCTGGTCATTACAGTCATTAGTACAAAATTATACCCAGGAGAAAATCCTATGCTAATCTCTCCTTTGTTTATCTAGTTTCGTGTTCTCTCTTTTCCCAATCCTTTTCACCTGTTGAAGAACAGCAGCAGTTAATGTGCTAAACCTGCTTCTGGCTCCATTCCCACTTTAACTGGAAGAAGTTGAAAAAAAAAAAGGCTTTTCAGTCTTTAAGGATAAACCTTCTCTTTTTTTCTTGCTTTGTTTACACCAAGGGAATTCTGTACAATCACATTACTAAAGCTCCACTGAACAAAACTAGAAGTATCCACTACTACTGTCCTTCAACTTTAGAATCAGAAGTATCAGAAGTAAGCATGTCTGTCTAGTGATATTTTTACTGCAGGAAAGGTTCACATCATTGTTTTGACATCCTACAGCAACTGTCACTTATGCTTTTATTTGTGTCACTTATGCTTTTATTTGGGTGATCATACACATGCACTGCATAATGGATGATCTGAATTTCATTTGTCAGTTTTGAAACCTGGAAGTCTTAACAGAAGTAACTTGTAAAATAATCCATCAGATCATTTTCTACCCAGAGTTACAACAAGTTCTTAAGGTGTCCATTAATTAATTTTCTTTTTTTTTCTAATTTATTTTTGAAAACTATTATCTTTTAAAAAATATTTGGTATTGCAGAAGAAAAAATTGTTATCACTACCTCATTATTTCAAACACTTAAGTGAAAAAAATTAAATTTCATGAAAACAGTATTTTTTACAGAAATACCATTTGAACTGATGTGAATATATAGGCTTGTTTCCCCCTTGAACTTACTTTTTTATCCATGTTGCACTGATTTTTCTTTATTTTACTGACAAGAATAGAAAAATTCCTGATGAGAGGAATAACTAAGTCAGTGAAAAGACTGACTTAGCTAAGTCAGTGAAAGACGTCTGCTTGATCTCATGACAGTGGCCATTTTTAGGTTTCTGTGTAGAGGAACAGATTCCTTTAGTGTGCAACATGTTAAAAAAAGGCAAGATGTTTGTGGCACAGAACATCTCAGAGGGCACAAGACTTGCAGTGTGCTTGACAATTCCTTCTATATGATGAGTCAGACGACTTTGTAACAGTGATTTTGAAAACCTATGTGACATGCCTCTGGTTTCATTAACCCTTCAGTAACACCAATACACGAAGTCTGTGTCATAGCCTAAGGCACACAGAAGTCTCGTGGTTTAGATTCCGTATCAACCCCAAGCTTGTGAGGCTTCTGTATTTTCCTCCATACAGCAGGAACACACTTGTTTGAAGAAGACTACCTGCTGTAGTCATAAATAAATTTTTCAGTCTGCTTAAAGCAGAAACAGATGTCAGAGATCTTGTCACATATTGTCACTTAAAGCATGACACGATGGTGTTGACTAGAAGTAGCTGACATGGGGTCAGTCAGAGGGGTCGGATGACAGTATGGGATGAATAATAATCGGCGTGCTGGCAAAATGGAAAACATATCAACTGACGTTCCTCACAGTTCTGTTGTGGGTCAGATAGCATTTGATATTTTTGCAAATGACTTGGATGATGGAATGAATAGTAAATTTATTAAATTTTTAAGCATTATCTAGTTTAGAGGGACTGTAACTATGTTGCAAGGCAGTCCAATGACTTTGAAAAATGGAAAAAATATTTTTGGAAAACAAGGATGCAATTTTATACTTTGAGAAGAACAACCACCAGCAGGAGCACAGTGGGTGAAATTATTAAGATAAAAGTACTGCAGTATGAGGTTGAGATGCTGTAGTGAATCTCAAACTGTAGAGAAATCTACTAACTTTACATTTGCAGAAGTCAAACATTGTACTTGAATCCAAAACAGCACAGGCACATGAAGTGCTTTTCTTGCTTTCAGATGGTTGTAGAGAGTGGCAATGTCCACCCTGAGCTGCCTTTACTCCAGGCTAAATAACCCCAGTTCCCTGCTTCTCATATGACCCTTTAAAAATAGTGACTGAACCAACATTATTTAATCTAAAGAAAAAAGGTGATATCATACTGTTTATCTACACAATAAGAGTCTTCAAATACACAAAAGTGACTTTAAGGGGGAAGGAAACAAACCTTTTTAAATATCTACCACCATCAGGGTAAGAAGTAACAAGTTTAAATGAGAACAAGGGAGATGTAAATATTGAGTTGTGAGAATAGTTTAGCACAGCAGGTTTCTTATGAATCTTGTTGGATCATTTTTATTTGAAGTTTGAAGTTTTTGAAAAATATTCCAGCCAGCCATCTAAGGGATGGAGGGAAAGGGTAGGGATCACAGTCCTTGTCATCTGCATGGAGGAGAACTGGCTGGGCTGCTGAGCTTACTTCCAATTTTGTTGCACTGATTACTTGAGTTCTGTCTTGTCTGCTGTATCTTCCTCCATGCCATCCAGCAAAGGTTGCCTGGTGCTTGTGGGGCTCTGACTGCAGGAAGAGGGGTCATCACTACAGTTAGAAATGTTACCTGTTTACTGTGTTGCAACAGAGCTGCTCTGTACTGATCACATCTTATTTTGATGTTGTGAAGTACCTCATTGCAGCATATGGCTCAGGCAGCATAGAATTGCAAAACATTTGATATTTTTCTCAAGCTCAATGCTGGCACTCAGTCTTATGGGGGACGCCAAGAACATGCCATCCAAACAGAAGGATGTTGCAAGTGCTGGAACTACCTTGAATATTCATGGGCACAGACCATGCATGTCTGCAGCATGTGTTAATCCCCGCCTAGGGTGCAGCAAAGTCATTCTGATTAACACATTTTCTGTCTGTGATGCAGACACTGATTCAAAGCTACAAATCCCAAAGGTAGAATAGTCATGTGGGTTAGATATATCCTAGAATCATATAATGATTTGTATTGTAAGGGACCTTAAAGATCATCTAGTTATAACCCCTCATCGTGGGCAGGGACATCTTCCAATAGATAAGGTTGCTCAAAGCTCTATCCAACCTAGCCTTGACTCTTTCCAGGAATAGGACAGCCACAACTTCCCTAGACAACCTGTTGCATTGCCTCATCACCCTCACAGTAAAGAATTTCTTCTTACTATTTAGTCTAAACCTACTGTCCTTCATTCTAAAGCCATTGCTCCTTGTCCTATCACTGCATGCCTGCATAGACACACATCTCAAGAGGCGTTGTCTTTATTTGGGAGGGCTGTTCAACAAGAACTGCTCATGTTTAATATTTTTAAAGCTCTCTACAGCAATGCACTGTCTTTTGTTCTTGGTATAGATTTAAGTAGGCTCAAAGGATATGGTTTGCTTTGATGGATGACCAGTATAAATATACTATGAACCTCTTTGAAAATTTACCTGTTTGTCTCTAGAGAGGTTATAAAAAATAGTAAAAAAGACATAGTGCACGCATATTTCATCTTTCATGGATTGAGCAGTTTAGATTTTTTTTTCCATTTAAAATAAAACCTATTTTCATTATTTTAATGCAGTTTAAAACCAGCATTGCTCTGACTTTTTGGCTCAAGTAATATCAACTCATTATTACTTAATTTTTTATTTTTTTTTCTCTTAATGATAAGGATGATCCTTTTCAAATCAACACATTTCTGACCAGGTTAGAACAGAGAAGTGTTGTCTCCAATGATACTTTAATGTATCATAGTGTAAATATAGTGTTTAAAAAGAGAATTTTTTCCTTGTAATTAGTCTTGCGATTGAAGCAAGATTATTTTATTTTTAAGCTCATTTGCAAGATAATTTAAAATGTTAAGTTTATTAAATGAGTAAAGCAATATAAGTGCTCCGGCAGGACAATATTTTTGCTGTACCAAAAATATTTTTTTTCACTTCAAGCAATAAGTCCCAACACCAGAAATATTTTGTTCTTGTTCACAATATGGTAAATGTTTAATCATTCATTGTCGCTGCTAAGCACAGCTTTTCCTCCAGTTCTTTCTTTACAGTACAACGTGACTAACTACTCCTGCCATTATGTTCTCATTTACTAATGTCATCATGAAGCAGTAGCTTGTTGTCTTTATAATGAGATCAGTGCCTGGAAAAAACAAAGCAGAGTAATCATGCATCATATTTACCATAAATGACATGTTATATAAGAGGAGACCTTGTTGCAGTCTTCCTGTACTTTAAGGGGCCTCTAAGAAAGATGAAGGCAGACTTTTCAGCAAAGCCTGTTACTATAGGAAGAGGGGAAATTGTTTTAAACTAAAAGAAGATTGAGTTAGACTTTATATAAGAAAGAAATGTTTTATAAGAGTTGTAATGCATTGAAACAGTTTTCCCAGAGAGCTTGTAGATGCACCACCCCTGGAAATATTCAAGGTCAGATTGGACTGCGTTCTGAGCAATCTGATCTAGGGGAAGATGTCCCTGCTCACTACAGGGGGTTTGAACTAGATGACCTCTAAAGATCCCTTCCAAGTCAAACTTTTTCATGATTCTGTGACATGCTTGGACAAGAATGGATTATAATGGATCAGGATCATTCAATACTGCAGAAGATAACGACAGAAGTAAAAGAAAACAAGGCAGCAGTCTCCTAACACAAGGCAGAGGTTTTGCATCAGGTGGGTAAATGCTAGCCTGGCTGCAGCTCTGTAGAGGAGGTAATTTAGTGTAGCTGAGCTGAAGTGAATGGTTTTATCTAACTATATCATTTAGCTCATGGAACAGAAAATGAGCAGTGAGGGCAAGGAAATATGAAACATAGGAAAAGGTTGACATAACCATTGAAAAGTACCTTCTGTGGGCCCCCTATCAATACAATGGCAGAGATGTTGGGCTGTTCACTGCCCTTCTTCCACAGAACATCAAAAAATGGTGAATGAGGATGTTAAAAGAAATGTAGCAAGCAAAGCAAAGGTTAACTACCAATATTATAAGCTGAACAAAAAGGAATTACTACTATTATCATTCCTTGATTTGGATTCTTCAGAAATTCCTACCCCTTTGTACCTGGTAGCATTGGGTTCATGGTATGCCATGCCATCTGCTCAGTGCATGGCTGCTAGCATTTCCACTGTTTTCAAAAGGTACTTTAAGGTTATTTTGTTCTTTGAGAATTTTAATAATGTCAGGAATTTTCGAGGGGGGGAAATGTTTTGAATTTTATGCTGTCCAGACTAGCATATGAGGGTAAAAGACTTTTTTAAAATGTTAATTTCAAAAATTCTGTGTCCAAATAACTGCTAGTTTCTTCATGCTGATTACATGGATTCTTTTCTGCTTGAATCTTCTCAAAAAATGATGTAAAGCATTCTCGTAATATGCCAGTGTAGTTTGTATTAGTTTTTAAAAATGCTTGCTACATTCAAATCAAGAAAGTACTCATACACCTTTATGCCTTAATATTTTCTCAATCGACAGAAGAGGAGATCAGTAATGTAAAGGTCTATGTCTGTTTTAGCTTGGATAACAGAGCTACCTGGACAAAAGAAAAGAGAGTTCACAATTTTGTTTGTGATATAGGAGGATATTGGTGAAATTTCCATGCAATGCATCAGCGGTCCAGCATGTTTTTCATAGGAAAGAATTGGAAATGGGGAACATAATTGTCTTTCAGAGTTAGCAGGAAATAATCAAAATACCCAGTTCTTCCACAAAGATGATGTCACGGAGTTAAGTGTTGCAAAACAAGGAGAAAAATGAGGGCTATAACTCTTGAGTTCACTCTCCAGGTTGTTTGTTGTTTTTTTGTTTTTTTGTTTTTTTTTTTTTTTGTAAGGAGGAATGTACTGAAAGAGAACAAATTTCACCAATCTAAATTTTTTTCTCTCCTCACAGTGTCCCTATTCAAACCTCTTCAGAGTTCCACATGACACTGAGTACATGAGGAAAAGGATCTATACCACAGTTGCATTAGCTACACAAGTGCATAAACTTTCTTCTCTACTTCCTCCAAGTAATACCTTCTCCTAGTCCTGATATCAGTTCTGGTTTATTGTGAGCTGAAGAAATCCCATACTGACTGAAAAACTATATGATGTAGAGTACAACAACACCTAGACATTATATACTCCCAGTTGCTCAGTGGGATCTCCAGGTGGCTGAGATGAAACATAAGAACAAGCTTCACTCCCAGGGAAAATTGTTTTTCTCTTTTCTAGTAGGTAATGGCAACTGGCATCACCACAGTGACATGAGAGAGGGATGGAGCTCACAGTCTCACTGTAAAATTGTATATAGCCTAAGAAAAGGATAAAACAGTCTCCACATGCACTGTATGGGGAAACAATGAGCTTTTGCTGTACCCTACTATATGGTGTAAGCAGCCAGGTAATCATTCCTTGCAGGTCCTGAAGGAGGGAAAAAATATTGTTATGGCAACAGTTTGGGGTTTTTTTCTTGTCTGAAGAATGCCTCCAAAACTCTGTGGTTCCAGGCAACTGGGAATTTTACTGACATATAAAGTGTTACTGTGCACAAATATTTGCACAGTGTTGTTTACATCTTGATTATGTGTGAATTAATTACTGGTATCATTGAATAACAATTACAGTATTGTTAGTAATAGCAGAAGTAACAGTATTCAGAAGTGAGAATTTTGGGTTTCTGTCCAGGAAAGAAAAGCATCAAAAGGATGTCTGTTTGCACAGAATGTAGTGAAAAAAAAATGAACATGAAATCAAAGCTCAGCAAAGAAACAAACCATAAAGGCAGGCTGGGTGAGATGCCTGGCCAGCTGGACAACATTTACATTCCAAACAGTATTCCCATGATTTACTCTGAACATATGGTGAGGTCATAACTATCAAATAACTCTAGTGCAGATTCACATATCTTTGTGCCTGAAAAGAAAACTGAGGGATGAAAAGATTAAAAATTGAGCATTTAAAGGTGTGTTTTAATATTTCACAGAAATATATACCATCTTACATCCACAAGGATTTTCAAAATCTTCCTTTAGAGTTATAATTTTCTCCTTCATTGACTTTGCAAAGATATTTGATACGGTGGGATGAAACTAAAGATGAAGTTCCCATAAAGTCTTGCTGAATTTTCATGTAAGCTGTATTGCAATGAAAATATTTGTCAGAACTGAAGGCACAATACTGTAGTGCTTTGTCATTATAAAAGACATAAAACAAAGGCATGTATTGCAGTGCTTGCTTTTTATCTAATTTTTATCTATTTTCTGGCTATTTTTGAACAAATAGGAAAAAAACTACAGCAGGTTAAATAAGGAATGCTAGCAAATTCCAACACTTACAAACTCACATTTAGCAATTAATATGCATATTGTACACTCTTGACTCAAGAGTGGATTCATCTCCACAGCTGCCCATTATCAACTTAATACTAAATCTCCAATTCTATTCAGTCTTCTGTGCTTCTTCCCCATATTCTACTGTTTTCTTCCCCCCCATATGCTTTAATTATTGGTTTCAGTTTCCTTCATATCTGGCTACATGTAGAAGTCATGCTGACTTCCTTCTTTTCAGTGCTTCAGTACTGGCACTCACAGCAAATATAGTTGGTGTTTACACAATTTCCTCCAGATTTCTGATTATGAGCTGATTTTTCTACTTTTCCACAACCATTTGGTACGTAGGTTGTGACTAATCTCCAAACAATCTGCTTATATAGCTCAATTCATTAAGCCGCATATTACGCGCAAGATATTGTTTTGTCTCACTTTCAGACTCTTCATGTTACTCCAGAATCATCAGGGTTTCCTGCCATTTCTTTTGGCTGCTCTTCTTATCTGAGAGAGACTAACATGAGCTCTTCCTCCTTTGTGGCTTTTTTTTTTTTTTTTTGGTTATAAATAGCCTATTAACCACATTGCTCAGGTGATAAAATAGACCAGTTAAAATATTCTGCAAACCTCAGACTTCTGAAGAACATGCTTTCTGCCTTAGGTCACTGCTAAAATCTCCCAGGGTTTTGGTTATCGTCTTTGTTAAAATACAAAGGCTGGATCCATACTGAAGGACAAGTAGGGTTCAGACAGTAGGTAAGAAACAACTCAGATCAAGATAATTGAAAATTTGTTGAGAAAGAAGAAAAGATCTAAGCAGCAGGAAAAGACCCCATATTTCTTGTTAAAATAAATGAAGACATAAAGAGAGAAGCCCAGCAGATGGACCTAGGCCAAAACACAGTCCAGAGGTTGAGGTTTAACAGTTTTGCACTCAGTGAACGAGCTAAGTCTCTTTAGTAATCATAAAGCCAACGCCTGCAGTTTGTGACAAATCTAAAAGGTGACCCTGCTACTACCACCATATACTGTGTAAGGGTTTATTATCAGCCAGTGCCAATGGAAAGGCAGAAATGCTGTTCTCCTAATTACCAAAATGGTATATTACAGCATCATGGCCTGTCTGGGGACAGCACAAACACAATATCTAGGAAGTGCTGAAAGAACAGAGCCAAATAAATTCTGTTGCAGCCCTAAAAAAGTAACAAATAAAGCTGTATTTTACATAGGTATATGAAGTGATAGAACTTGAATTTTGAAGCAAATTAGATGCGAAAAAAACACATTGTAATACCTTTCTGATTTTCGTAGTTCTACTTTTTATTCCTAGTATCTGGAGACTTGCTGCCTGAGAGGCAATGCAATTAAAATGGACAATTAGTCTCATTCAATTGCTCTAGTCATTACAGATTTGGAGTATCACTCAACCTATTAACATTCAGGTTTCATTAATTCAAATTTTTGTAATGGATGAAGTGAGGCTTTAATATTATTATTGAAAATTACCATATTCCTTATGTTTTCCAGCTGCATATAAAGTATTACAGGCAGATGGAAATTTGTACTTTGTCCACACTGGCAAAGACTGACATCAACACTGAAGTTCAACTGCCCTCAGGCTGCTCTACTCGTAATTGCCCACCTTACTCCTAGTTTCATATTTACCTGAGGTCCAATCCTATGTCCAACAGATGGGTCTTGAGAAACACTCTCAGGCAACATGAATTGCTCCAACCTTGGATTCCTGGGAAAAAAAGGAGGGGAAATCTGGATTAGGCAGAACCAGAGTCCCTTGCTGGCTTTCCTGGGAGGTTGCTTGAGTACCCTGTGTCCCCAGACGTGCTGCTGAAAGCCTGACCCTTGCAGACCAGCCTCCCCTTGCCCACCAGACTGCCCCTCACCCACCAGACTGCCCTTCTGCATTGCCTTCCTGAGTACCTGTTATAGACAATCTAGCTGACCTAATGTCACCTACTGGCATCACAAGTCATGTGACACAGTAAGGGTAATTTTTTAAAGCAAAGGCAGAGAAACTGTTCAGCCACCATTAGTATTGGCCTTGTCAGAATTTCTTCCTGTCCCTGTGGCTATTGATGAGTACGTTCTGGGCTCATGTATTCAATTATTTACGGTGGAATAAGTCAAAGGGGAGCACATCAGCTTCCCTGGCTGCTCACCAGTGGCCGAGCTCCTAGGCTAATCCAAACTAAACATAGACCCTCCCTAGTATCCACACCCCAGTAGCTGCAATATATAAACCTTCCCCAAAGGTGCAAAGTATCCTGATGAGGACACTTAGGGGATGTTTCTGTTCTCATTTCTTGGGCTGAGTCTAACCAAATTTCGAGCTGAAAACCCAGTAATCAGCATTCTCTCCATAACGACATCCCACTGACACAATTTTTTTTTAGGCTCTTCTGATTTAAGTATGTCTTTCATTTGTTAATTATAATTAATGAAGTGCTTCTGAAACTCCTGTGGTGGAACATGACCATATTAGAATTAGCTCACTACAGCAGTTGCACCATTTTCAATTTTTGTATCCAACTTTTTTTACCTTTAACATAGAATACCAAAAGTCCTTCCTCAAGTAAACACTAGAATATTAAGTTTCTCTAATATTCTGCAATAGAGAAGTGTTATGTTGCATTGAAAAATAGCTGCAGTAATTCTAAATGTTTATATTGAATTTTCTATATTGAATTATTAAAATGACACTTTAATTATTTATGTGCAGCATTGATGTACTCCCTAGTAAGAAAATGTATGAAATAGAGCTGTCAAATATAAAAGAAAGGGAAAAAACGTTAATGTTTGCAACAAAGGACTCCTACTCGTTCCAGACTGAAAAGTTTGTTGTTACCTTATCCATCAGAGGTTGACACAAAGTGTTTTTCACTGAGATACATGGTTACAGGAACATCCAGATGATTACTGCCTTTTCACATTCACAGTATTATGGATCACAGAAATGCACACGCACTCTGGACTCAAAAGAAATAATTGATAATTTTGGTTCTGATAGTCTAGTGACAGAATATATTAGAGGTTGAGATGGTACACTGTGGAATGTGGAGTGAAAACACCTCCCTTAACAGAAAAGGTTTCCTGCAATGAATGCTTTGGAAGATGTGATTAATTATAAGCTGGTTTCATCTCTATTAGTACTGCGGTTATTATAACTGATAGCTCAAGGAAAAAAACCCTTTTATTGCCAGATCATTCTATAATGCCCTTTGAACCTCGCTGACTGGCATGGACTATGCCACAGTCCTGTCTTTAGCAGGAGACAGCTACAAAACCAGCACCAGCCCCACTGAGGCACACAGTGGGGACTCTCTGAAGACAATAAGAGGCTCTTGGCGTTAATCTTCTCAGATATGACAATCTGTCCTTCTGTGCACCAGAGAGGGCAGCTGGCTTGAAATCACAAATAATTAACTTGTCATGATTACAAGACTAGAAAAGGAAGAGAATGGGGTATGAGGCTATGATCTGCTGACACAAACCCCTCTTCCCTATTCCCAGGGCTGTCAGGCTGAATGCTTCCCTTGGTTTAGGGTGGTGAAGAAATGGAGGGGAGGAATGCAGAATCACCATTCTTCCAAGAGAGGTTCATTTGACTGGTTGTTATCCTGATTTCCTACAGAACTGAGCTATAATGCTCTGACTATGTGGTCGTAGCCTGCTCTCTGGGCTATGTAAAGACTTTTGGTAATTCATAGCAACTTCAGCTAATGCTGAAAAATATTAAAACCATCACAGACTCTAAGTTCTTAAAACCTTTATTACCATAAAGTGGATAGGGTGAATGCAAACTGTATCAAGTGTATGAAGTACAGAATCACCTCATCCCTAATTGAGATGTTCCAGAAACTCCATTTTATCAACACACCAACCACAGAAGGAACTGCGATAGGAACTTGAACTTAGGTAAGCTTATATAACAAATCATATATATGTCGAAATTGAGGTTTCATTAGGAATAGTTTCACAGATCAATATTCGCTAGGATAGAAAATTTCAGAACTATTGTGGAAATAGACTTGGAAATATCTATTTTCTTTTCTGATGAGTTTCCAAATGACACTTTTTAAAGCCAACTGTGATGGAAAGAGGTAAAATACTGAAGTTAGAGAGTTCCTCAGCAATTACACATACCAATTACCAAGTGCTCTACAGTAGTCAAGCAGGAACTTCATAATTTCTGAACTGTAGGCTTTCTATAATATTTTCATGTACAAGTGATGAGAAATAAATTTGCAATTTCATGATAGAGAAGAAGATGATGATCCCAATTTTTACAGAACCCCCTAAATTAATGAAAAACCTTACCAATTCCTCAAAAACTATGACTGATCAGAAAAGAGGATTTTCATTTCACGAAAACACTTTTCTTTCAAAATTTGTGGTTTTCTTTTCTGAAATAGAGTAACCTGAAATAGTAAGAGCTCGCAGAATGAATAATATAGTCTGAAATCTTTTATTTAAAAAAACAGTAGAGTTCTGTTTCCTTTGAACTGTAATATATCCTAATATATAAGAATGGAAATAATAATGATTTCTTTATATAACCAAACATGTAGAGGCTTATTTATGAAACTAACATTTTGCTTTTCTGTATTATGTGACATAAGATTGCTTTGAGATTAACTCAACTGAAGGCACATTCCAAACTTCACTTATGGAATGTATTTGTTGTTTGTATATAAGTTTTAGACATAACAGCTCTACTTTTCATCTGAACATTTAAGGGAAAAACCACCCACCATGTTGATAAATTAATCTCCACAGCCACTGAAGGCAATGGAATCATGGATTCCACTTCATGTGCAGCTCTGGAAATATTGCAGTTTATCAACAGGAAGAATTATATATCCAAGCAGTGCAAACTGAGTAAAGCTACAGGAGAAAAAAAATGTGCCTCATTATGTCTATAAAGCATTTGAAAGCTGATCAACACCACTGAAGGCTACAAAACTGCAATTATTTCAAGAAATTGGACATATTAAGAGCAGTCAATGTAGTCAGCAGCAACATACAGTCTTAACTTAGAGGTCAGGCCTAAAGAGAATTCTACATTTACAAGAAAGTGGTGTGGAATATATGTATATGATAAAGAACTATTTGTTGCTCCCTGAAGATTATTAAGATATCAATTATTTAAGACATGTTAATTTTTCTCTTTCATCTGAATGAGTATTTATGCTCTGCTGCAGTTTTTAATAAAAGATTGTATCACTATTCCAGTGCAGCTTCTAATTTAAAAAGGCTTCCTGTGCACTGTGTGGCTGATTACGTGAGGTTGCCATAGCTTTAATGTGATTCTTAGGTAGGTCCTTCACCTACATAATCTATTGTGAACCAACCTATTAATATGAAAACTGATTAGAATTGTACTACATCATGCTCTCTATTACATGAACAAGGTGTGGTGGAATAGGGAAACCACATTCCTTGGATTTAATATGCCTTTCAACAGAATTACCAGTCCATGAATATCAATTGTGGAATGTGCCTGCAGCATTGAGTCAGTCTTGATTTTCCAAAAAGCTCTGCAAAGCAACATTATAACTTCTATACAGCTCTCAAAAGGAAGAGTTATTGGATTGCACCCTGGGAACTGTTTATCAGGCATAGCATAAAAAAAAAAAAAAAAAAAGCCTTACCTTACACTTTTTGTGGTTCAAACCCTCACCTCTGCAGCAGGGAAGGGGAAAGCAGGAATCTGATCCTGGGATACCCAAGGCAGCTACAACAAGCTCTGAGTAGGAACCCTCCTTCATCCTGCACCAAAGTGGAGGGGTGTCAGACACTCTTTCTGGGCTTTTAGTCTCTTTTGGTTTATTTTGTCTATGAAACATCTTTAAGGACATTGGGTTTATCCATATAGATCAGAAGAAATTAAAGTAATTGTTTTTTCAACCCGTTCACCTCCATTCTGCTCAAAACTAAAAATTTTGAAGGGAAAAATTATAGCTTGGGTAGGTATTATTAAATGTAGCATAAGTAGTACTAGGTAATATCTATTAAGAATAAATTTAACCTGTGAACATAATTTTCAAAATGCCTTGTTCTATTATGGCTGAAGAATGCTGTAACTATACTGACTAGTGGGAAGTTTTACTCAGAATTAGTATTTCTTTGGGCTACACAAACACATTCAAAGGTTCGTCCTCTCTCTCAAAAAAAAAACAAAAAAAAAAAAAAAAAAAAAAAAAACTGTTGGATTTTATGCACATAAAATGACAGGGGCAAAATATCCATGCAGATCAAACTCAGAAAACTTTTCTGTAGTCTCAGATTTGTGCAATAATGGGCAGGAGGTTTCCTTCTCTAGGAGGAAATGTTTAAATTTGGTACATCATTACTGAACATTTTAACAAGGCAACTAGACCCTTATTTTGGAATGGGAAAGGTCAGTTTCCTGGGAAATTGAGACCTCACTGTCCATTTTGTCATTTCAGTTACAATAACTTTGCTTTCAATTTAAGGGTATTCCCTAAAACTTCAGGCCATAAATATCACAAACTGTTTGAAAGAGCAGACAACGCAGATAATGTTAGGCATCTGCTGAGGCACAGTGGTCTCTGGATTATTTGAAGTCTTTTTTTTACTGTCCTAGTTCCTGCAGACTTACCATTTCATCCTGCTTCATCTTTCCTAATTTTCTCCTTAGCAGTTGCTAAATGGATTTTAATTGTAATCACATATAAATCACTCAAAATTGCAAGATCTACATGAAATTTTTAGAGACTAAGACCCTGGAAACAGGCCTTATGAACAGAAAGGAGAGCTGCTAGACCAAGCCAGCTGTTTGCATGGTCCATGAAAGGAGCTGGAGATCATGAGCACAGAAAGTTGAAATAAAAAAAAAAAAAGATTTGCTTCCAGTCTCAGGACACTAAACCGAGAATGGAAATTTTCCCTTTCTCTTTTCTATGTCCCTCTATTAGCTATGGAAGAGCAACAATAGTAATGTAGATAAACAAACCATGCAAGCTGATTGATTTAATCTTTTTTTTTCAAGAAAAAATATACTGAAAAAATTAAAATAGGAGAGAGTATAGGGTAGGATTTTTAAACATATACATATGATTCAGGAGTCAGAATCTCTTTGAGGAGAAAATTCAGTAAGTCAATCTGATTCTGATTCTAATTCTCCCCCTTTCCTCCTCAACTAACAGTAACTGAATATGTAACTATTTATTCCTGAGAATTTTCATTTCTTGTTCTGTGCCCCTGTAACATGCTCAGTAAATGAATGCTTAAAATTATTGCCATGGAGTTTTTACTATGGAGAAATAGCCCATTGTTTCGAATCAATGCAGATGATTGCAATGTGAAACTAACAATTTTCTTGGAATTAGTTCTGGAAGTGAAAGACTGTGGCAAAGAAGTAAAATCAAGCTTCATTATTAGACACACTCCCTCTCTTACCGCAGAACTCAGATAATTAACTTATACAAGAAACTTACCACTTTTCTGATTGTTTGCTTGATGCCCCTTTCCTAAAACCTGCTAAACTCAATGGAAAGGTTTTTGGAGCTCTCATAAAATCTGAATTGAGTCTTTTCCTATATATTCAAGCATATTTTCATATGATCAATTCACCCAGATTTATAATATCCTGAATACATGAGAAATCATTTGGAAGGAGGATCGGTTTTGATGAGGAATCAGTGTGGTGTAAGCGCTGATCAAGAATACCTGTGTCAATCCCCACCAACAGCATAAGCAATATCCACAGAAAGTGCTGAAATACGTTTTTAGTTTCTATAGCTAGAGGCTATGTCAATACAGGGCAAGAAGAAATAGGCATTCAGTCATCACAGAGGGTATATATCTTATCCAAAAGGAACATGTGCATGTTCTATAAGGCAACTTATCAAAATAGGCAGTTGGAAAATGTATTTATAGTGAAGAGCTTACCGTCTAAGCAGCAGAGGCAGCGAATGGGTAGATAAATACAGGTACAAAGCAGTCAAATGGCTTTGTCAAGGTTAGTGACAGAGCTGAAATTAGAAATCAAAGTATCTTAAGTCCCAACCAAAGGATTTCAGATCTACTAAAGGATGTGAGTGGCATGTGACTTTAATGAAGTTTTAAAATTTATCACAAAGGAGATACTCGTTCACAAAAAAATATCTCATGCTGTGGACTGGTTGTAATCAAATGCAGCTTCTCCATGGAAAGCCTACTTTTTTCCTGCCTTTTGCAAAAGAAATAAAGAAAGGGGCAGAAAACAAACTGAATTTTGATGAACAATTGGAAATTCTTGTCTGCTGTTCCAGAATATTTTTCTGGCAGAGAACAAAGAAAAATAATAATAAAAAGAAATGCAGAAAATTAAATATATAAAGATTAGCTAATTTAGATTTATTGAACCTTAGTCATTTGTAGGAACATAAAAAGACTGACTGGCTTAATAGAGGAGACTGTGAGGGACTGGGATTCATAGAGAGTAATGTAACTTTTTGACACAACTTTTCGACACAACTTTTCTTTAATGATGTGTCTGGACACGTACTTGCTTTCTCTGACACAGCTCTGCTCACTTTTTTGTTAACCTTTACTGTCCCAAAGGCCAGATTGGATCAAAATGTATCATATATCTGCAATACATAAACCAAACTATTCTATTTTCAGAATTACACTTTCCAAACCTTATTATTTCTTATTGATTATTTCTTTTAAAATTACCTTTAAAGGGGTTTGTGTGAATTATTTTTGCAGAATTAATACAGAGCTCAGGAGCTAAGCAACATAGAATTCAGGAAACTAAGGAATAAGACATTATATGAGCCCCCACCATGAAGAAATCACACTTCCTGTAGCAGAGACAAAAAGATTTGAGCTGTTTCAAAGTGTTGTAATTGAGAACAGCAAGAAGGCAGGGAGGGAAAGAGAGTCACATCTCTGAGCTGCTGGTTCAGCAACTGCAGCACAAGGGGCAGGGGATGCTTGTGCCAGCAGTTTCTCACACACATGGTATGAGTGTGAGCAGAAGTATGTGCACATGCATGAGAACATGTCAGAAAGGCTGCCAAAATTCAGTGCAGAAAGACAGGCCTGAATGATACAAAAATGCCTTTTTTTGTGCAACTACTAGTGCAATGAACAAAGAAAAGCAAGTTACTTCTCTGAACTTAACTGTGATGCACAGTGATGCAGTTCCAACAACACATGCCAAGATTGTCTCCTTTCAAATAATTTGGTTTCTTTAAACTCATAGGATGAGTTTTTTTATATTCTTTGGATAATAAGCCAAATTTGTTAATCTAAATCTAACATTGACAGTAGGAAAGGAGAAGAAAACTGCTATATTTCTGGTATTAGCAGCTGCATCATTCTCTGAGGATCACCATTAGGGTCTCAGCTATTAAAAACACACATGAAAGGTGCTCTGCAGCCCTTAGTAACTCCAGATGAGATATCTGATGCCATGTGCAAAGCAAGAACAACAACTGTTAAGGCATGAACACTTAGTACTGAGGGCAAATGTCTTTTGCAGTTCACATAGTGATAATGAAGCTTCCCTTTGTTTGAACAACTACATTTTAATTCAAGGAGGGAACTTAACATTCATCTGGATTATAGATTCAGTGAGGATGTCTTGAAAAGATGCAAGAGCAGAAAACTATAGCTTTGTGTTAACTTTGGACCTCTGCAATACTTAAGCCTCAACTAGTCAGCCCCCCCTCCCCAGCCAATGGAGAGAAATAAGCACTTTGAATGTCTGTCTATCTATAGGCACTTTGAATGTCTATCTATGTCTGCCTATGGACAACTATTTTAGGAAGGGACAAATCATATGCTAGAAACATTTATTTTTCCTTGAGCCTTCTAAACTATAAATCTCTTGAGATAAAGGTCTTTTATATGAGTTTGTGGCTCCTAATGCCATAAGACACTGACATATGACTCCTACTTTCAGTCCCAAGAAGGAATAGGCTGTGAAGAGGTATAAAGAGGTAAAGGACAATTATTTAGAGTAATTCTGAGCACCACCAGAAGACTGGAAATGGGTGATCGATGCAAATGGCACAAAGATAGAAAGAGAGCTTTGTGGATCATTGACTTTTCTGACCTTGGTCCAGAAACCTATGTACTAAGAAGTGATGGAATAAATCAGCTCAGTTAAGTACAGTGTCTTTGTCACAGGGTAAGATAGTCCCTCACAAATCTTCATATCCTTCCGCAAACTTTAAACTTTATATCTCTGAAGTAAATTATTAGCTACCACTGTCAGTGTTTCCCAGTTAATGCAATGGAAATGAGGAACAGCTTTACCAACATTGCATAGCAAGTCTATATTAGAAATAAGAAATAGCATGGGACTTTTCTTAACAGGTTTGATTCCAGTTCCACTATGATTACTACAGTAATTTTCCACTTAATTCATCTAATATACTACAATCCTTAAATTCAAATTGTTCATGCTTTCACAAAAATACTTTCCTTTGATGCATTAACCCATTGCATTAAAGTATTAAGTAAATTGTTTAAGAACATGAAGCGAAAATAATTTGAACCATTTTCTTTCTGATTCTTTCAAAAGGACCATATATACCACCTAATAGCCTGCTCCAACCTGCTGTGAAGTTCATAGAAAGACTCCTATTCATTTTAATGAGGGCTGACTTAGTCCTGTGATTCTACTAATTTAAACCAACTATAAATGAGTCCCCTGGTTTTTAAAATAAATGGAGCAATATTACAAGAAATAAGCTTGTGTTCCACAGTATTTTATTTTTCTTTTATTACTGACTTGACATCTCTTCTTATTCCAACCAAATAGCTGAGAGAGGCGAAGAACAAGAACTATTCCCTGAAGAAAATATAAACCCCTATCTTCAGAGCCTTAATTATGTTCCCAAACTTAGGAGATGGTCATTTACCAATTTAACTCTCCTTCAGAGCGGATGAGTCCAAGTGTTCTGCAGTGGGTTGTGGTTGGCTACTCCTCCCAGCTTGGAAAATTGGAGCAACAGTAAAAGGTGCCACCATTCCCCAGTTACACCCCAGCCCTACCTGGAGGTGAGAGCAAACTGGTCCTGTTGCTGCCATGTGTGCAATGAAAGAGCTCAGAGACAGAGCAGAAACATGGTTTCATCAGTTGCTGAAAAAGAGAGTGATGTAGAAAACTACCTTTTAGCTGTATCCTCAGCTGATATAAACTGGCCTAGCTCCACTGAAATCCACTGATATCACGTCAGTGGATATCAGCTGCAGAACTGGCCCACTTTCACTGCACAGTGTATGGCCTTAGGTTCAGAACATGCCTGTGTCTGAACCACAAGTGGCTTTACAGCTCCACTTTGCCCTTGGTCTCCAGCTAATATCATTGCAGGAATGCAACATAGTGCTTGTTGGCTTCACTGTAGACATGCTTCTACTGTATATTTATTCACTTGATAACTACAAGGTATTCTGCTTTATATATGTCCATTCAGATGTAAACTTATATAGGCATACTACTGGGAAACACCAATTCACGTTTATCAGCACTGAAGGCATGAAAACAGGTGCATTATGCAGCATTTGAAACATCCACTTCAGCTCGTCTTGGACCTTCAATAGGTTATTTGACAAAGAACTGACAAACAAGCACTCCAGAGCTGGTTAACAGCACAACTGCTACCTTGCCCTGGGTGTACTGCGGACACTGTGCAGCATTTTGGAGGGCTTTGCTCTCTCTCATCCCCAGGAAGGATGTAGAGGAGGCCCTGGTAGCAATGGGTTCTCTCGGCCTTGCATTTATTTAATAGATGGGAAAATCTTCAGAATTTGGAAGAGTAAGACTACTGCTTAAGGCAACTTTTCATTTGATCTCTTTGGGGTTTTTTTTATGGCTGTCTTGGATCAGTTGCAGAGCTCTGTTTGCTTCTGAGAATTATCACCTCCTTTCTCAATTTCTGGATTTCACCAAATGATGTGATGTATGATACTGAAGAACAAACAAGCAGAGAGACTTGAAAACCATTGCTAGTAGTTGCTTTTCAGACTTTTTTTTTCTTTTTTAAAGCTGTTTATATTTCTAGACAGGGCTTCAGAGTTGATTAACTTTCTTTGCTGTTGTTGCAACCATTATTTTGGTAGGCATGTCTCCAATATCAGTGCATCTAGTCTAAAGTTGAGTCAAAGGACACAAAGCATTTATTTGTGTCCATCTCTTCTGGTATCTATCAAAGTTAATGGAAAGCCTGTCAAAGGTCTTGAGTGTGGGTTTACTGAGCCAGTAGGAGAGTCATTAGGCATGTCTTACCTGACAGTCACCCTGCGCCTTTTTCAAGGAGGATATTTTGACGGCTTATCACTGAATGCTATTGTTTGAGATACAAATACAATGGAAACTATGAAAACTGGTGAAAAACATCACATCTAGAACAATTTACCTTCCAAAATTTCTGCTTGCTGCTTAGTGAATATTTTGCAAGTAATTAGTACTTCATGTCATTAACATCCCCATGTTTTCGTAATAATGCTGTTTTATTTTCATAGTCTGTTCCCATAAGGCTGCTCATGTGATTGTGATTCATTATAGACATAAAAGCATTTGTTTTTATCTGAAGAGTGCAGAAATCAAAACACTGCATGCAAATACAAGATAAAAGTTGAGGAGCACAAGAGAGACAGAAGAGAGAGTTACCGATCTTGCATTAGTAAGAACCAGGCAGCACAAGTGGGACACTTATGCATCACTAAGTGCCTCATCACCATACTGAAGTCTGAAGCACAAGTCCACTTATTAAAAAACTTATTTGGTCATCTCTGCTCAGTTCCTTTCCTCAAAGTGAGACACGTATGCAAGGAGTGCGTATAGACTTCCATGTTGCAGAGAGTTCTATTCAGCATTTACCGTGAGCTGTGCAACCTGACTCTGAATAAGTCCTGCACAAAAACCTTAGGGCTTTTTGGTATTCTATGCAAAACCTTGAAGAATGAAAGTCACAGAACTTGCGTGTATATACACACACATACTAGAGACATATTGGAATGCTGACACTGCAACACAGACCTTTGGGTACAGTTGGCACTCACTACACTTGCCCTCAGATGCAGTTCCCACTTCTACTTGTGCCTGCAGGTTTGTGTTCTAGACTTTTAGTCTTTAGATCTCAAATAAGGTATGTCAGACAAAAAAATTATGTGGCTGAGCTGAAGTATGAGATATTTAGGTTAAGCATAATGACAATCAGTGGTAAAAGAAGTGTCATTGGTTGAGGAGTTTGTGAAAACTCCACTGCTGACTATTTCTAAGGATAGACTAGATAAATATGAAAGAGATGATTCTGATTAGTCCAAAGACTCAATTGACAAGTTGACCTGTTTCTCCCCACCATTTGTAAGGAAATCTGGGAAGTAGGTGTCCACAAAAATTGATGCTGCAGGTGCATACGGGAAAGAAGATGTATTTCCTTAAAAGCAATCAATAATTTTTGTCTAAGTAGAAATATATTTGCTTGTATCTTCAGTACTACAGGAATGTGGATTTCCAAGACAATGAAGGCATTCACTCAGCTACCAATTCAAACAAAAGACAGGTTTGGAATTAAATGCTGACTGGAGTTTAAAATATAGATCTGCATTAAGTTTACATAGTAGTTTGCATATCTACTTGCTGCAGCAAAGTAATTGAATTGTTCTTCTTTAGTAAATGCTCTATATCACTGAAATAATATTGTGTGACTCACTTTTTTTAGAATGGCAGCTTCACAAATCTCAATCCTAAATTGTCTAAATGTTTGTTGCAACAACAACAGAACCAGGTCACACCTGAAAAATTTGCAGCAATCTTCCTTGCAGTATCCTGGAATACTTCAGACCTCTAACTTCTACATGTTCAGAAGCAAAATTTAAGAAGTCTAAAAAATATCTTAGCTTTTCAGAGCTTTACAGGCTATCTATTTTGAATTTTAGTCTGGAAATTAGACGAAAATTATATTTTTCCAGGTGATTTGGTTGTTCTTATTTAATTTCCTGTCAGAACACCAGCTGCAGTCTCTCGCTCTTCTAATTAATTCATTAGAAGAAGGTATTTGTTAAAACAACAAAATTTTAACTGAAATGTGACTTCAGGTCCATGACTTAAGAAAAATCTTCGTCACTACTTGCTGTTTCTGACAAGGCTACACTGGAAATTTGTATCAAGTAACATGATAATGAGCAAGCTGTTACAAAAATAATCCTCTTGGTTATTAATAATAAATAAGACTGGACACTGATTAATTCATGGCCCATAATATTAAAAGCATTTTATGAATTAGAGTCAGGAAAAAGGGAATGTTTATGATTAATGAGTTCTTTTCAATAATTTCCCAAATCAATAGATAAAACTTTAAACTTCCTATGTTTAGTGCAAAACACATTGCAGTAGATGCTGGCCAACACCATCCACTGCTCTTTTATTCGAGGGGCTGTTACTCAGGCTCCGAGGCTGATCTGGCTGGAAAGTACCTTTCCTGCAGACAAAGGTGCCACCAAATTCTGATCTTCCCTATTTCTCAAAAAAACTGAGGCAGCATAACCAAAGAAACAGTAGAACATCTTATAAGACTGGAAACAAAAAGATCGATTTTAATTGGTCCACTTGACCTTCACAGTCAGTCCATCTTTTCTTTTAGATGGTGTTCACTGCTCATCACAGCTCTAAGTTCAAAACTTGCTACCTCAGCTTCTGGTTCTACTTTTTCTGAAGAAACAAAAAATTCTATTAACTTTTACAGAAAGAAGGTCACGGCCCTTGTGATCACTTAGCACTGCTTTCTCTTTCCTCTAAAAAAAGAGAATAGCCAGAAGGCTTGCAAAAAAAAAAAAAAAAAAAAAAAAAAAAAAAAAAAAAAAAAAAAAAAAAAAAAAAAAAAAAAATTCCCCCCAAAAGAAAAAGTAAAAGAATTCACAGAATTCCCCCCTGGGCTTAATGAAAGAAGGCTTTAATGACTTTTGCCTGCAGAATCCCAGAGAAATCCTCAGGAGTGACTCTGTGCCCCTGCAGCAGCAGTGAGTCCAATGTGCTCCCAAAACTACATCTCCAGTGGTATAAAAGTCTGAAAATCTGCAAGCAATGCATTCCACTCTTTTGTTATATTGCCATGAAAATCTTCCCCTAACACCCAACCTACATGTTATGCTTCTTCATCTGGGATATAGAGGACAGCTTTTGTCTTTCCAGCAATGTTTATATATTTAAAGAGTGTTAACAGAATCTCTTTTTTTTTTTTTTTTTTTTTTTTTTTTTTTTTTTTTTTTTTTTTTTTTTTTTTTTTTTTTTTTTTTTTTTTTTTTTTTTTTTTTTTTTTTTTTTTTTTTTTTTTTTTTTTTTTTTTTTTTTTACTACATTTCCATTAGATCTGCATTATGCTAAACAGTTCTACTTTATTCAACATCTCCTTGCAGGTTATGTGTCCTGGATCTGTGATTGTTTACATTTGTATCTATTCCTCACACACTTTTCTACACTCTGTAGCAGAGGTGAAGAGCTATGTGCATTGTATCCTAGACTGCTATAAGTGCTTGTTACATCAAAAGAAACTGATAAACTACATGAATGCTACAAAAACATAGTACTGATTTTTTGAATGAGAAGTAATTTAAGAAGATGTGATAAAAGTTTTGGATAAAGAGGATTCAACACATATATTTAATATAATGAGAAAAATGTCTTTAGAATAAAAGGCAAATAATTTTTCATGGCCAAAGAACTAGATAGGAAACAAAAAAACCCTATAAATATTTAAAAATAAATTCTAACAGAGTTCATCATGACTCTGTAGTGAGTCCACTATCATATTTATCAGTTAACTAGAAGGACACACAAACTATTTGAAAAATACCATGTTAAAAGGGTTATCTGAAATAATAACATCTGTTACCAGTCATTTCTTATATAACAAGAACAGCTGCATGAATAACAATAATACCTCCAATTTTTCTTAGGTCAGCTTTTCAAGACCCCTGGTCATATTTGTTTTTCCTCTCTAGATTCTCTACAACTCTTCTTAGTCACTGATAGGCAAACCCTCCATGAATTTAACGGGTCCCGTTTGGTCTCCACAGTGCATTATGTCAATATTTTCCACAGTTCAGTGATGTACTCTCTGAGAATGGCTCTCCTTTTATTGTTTTAAACCCATTAAACATTATTTCCTTGGCTGCCCTGCTGTTGTTGGATTGTGAGAAACAGTGAATAATCAATTCCTATTCACTTTCTTCAGGAATTTATAGGCTTTTTTCCAAAATGCCTAAATCATCTCTTTTCCAGTCTAATTGTTCTGCTCAATTAATCACCTGATTTTATAAAAGTTGTTCAAACTTTTGGTCAACTTTATTCTACTGAATCGTCTCTGAGATGGAGTGATAAGGAGTCCACAAAACACTCATGGCTCAAAATTACATACTGGGTGCTACTTACCTTGTCATTTTACACAAAATATATAGCTTTTTTATGGGATCCTCTATTTTTCCAAATGTTGAAGTAAATGTAAGAAACATAAGAACAAAGACCTAGTGTGTGAAGCCTTACTGACTTCAATGCTTCCCATTTCACATTTTGCAGTTCAAACACTCAGCAATTTCAAAGGTCTGCTAAATGTAAGTACTCTTTAATATACATATTTTTGGTGCAGCTTGAGTTTACTTTTTCCCTGTCCTAATTGTGTTATTTCTCTGACCACAGCTGACTAAGTTTTCTGAAGACTACTTTTAAAAACACCACTTGTACCACTTTGATATATTGATGTGTGGTGATCTTCCCCACTCAGTAGATGACCCAACTCTTCCCTGGGTTCTTCTTTTTTTTTTGAGTCACTTATAAAATAGCTTTTTTGTTCATCTTAGTGCCTCTTGCAAACTGTACCTCATTTTGTACGTTCTTTTTTTTAAGCTTTCTGCTATTGTCCATGGATGCTTATCTGCAATTCTCTGTCCCTGGCTTAATTTGCCCATCTCCACACTTCTTTCCTATATTGCCAGCTCATGACCCAGCCACAGCAATCTCTTCCTGCATTTCATCCTCTGCACTTGCACAGTTTGTAGTTGTGCCATTACTGTAACTTTCTCAGGAGAGCTACCTGTTAGCTCATTTTCCTTTTTTATATAGATCTGCTTTGAATAGTAATGCTCTGAGTTTAATGATGCCCTGACAATGCAAGGGTGGAACAGATATCCTCAGCCTTGTGAATTTCCTTCCTCAACAGACTTCTGTTTTGTTCAAGGACCCCGAAGCCATTATAACTTGTATTGTGACTGATTTCACTGCCTACTTACAGAAAACTGTATCTATCTAGGCAGCAAAATGTCTGTAGAGAACAACACATCTATGTGTTCAGGATCTCAGCCCTAACATACACATCTTAGATATATATATGGCAAAATACTTTTTCCTTTTCTGTTGCTGTAAATGATGCATATTCTGATGCTAATACTCTGACCACGTAAATAACCTTTTGCGAGATGTAAGAATGTAAATAATGTGATAATTTAAAGAGTTTGTAAAAAAAAACAAGAGTGTGGATGTATATATGGAATATTTATAATACTGGCTGCCTCCCCTGAAACAGTGTACAGTAAAAATAAGCATTCAAGAAAAAAACAAGGAAATCTATTGCAGCATTATACATAGGCACTCTAACTCCCAGACTTTGATAAAAAAAATACTATCCGTGTCTGAGGAAGGTACTATGGAAGGGGTTCTCACTGGTTTCACTGCAATATCACAACTTCACAGAGTTACTGAAAGGGCTGCTCACAGATGTTGCAGAGTACAAAGCCCATTGACCCCTTCTAAATCAGCAGCTTGGAAAGAATTCCTGCATCTCAGTGTTTAGTCAACTGGAGTTCCCCAGTCACTGCATTTCTGCATGGAACATTTTCTTGAACCTTACAACAGAACTCAGCTCTTCTAGTGAAACCCCACATTAATTTTATTTTGCCTGACAAATATTAGCTTTCCTAGGTATCCTAGTAAGATCTGGGATAATCCTGCAACAAGATGAATTCACCTAACATGAGCAATACCACATATTCAACTTCAGGCCATTCAACTATAAATCATAAATGCTATTACCTTTAAAAGCCACTGCTCTATTTGATTATTGTTCTGACTTTGTTGAGAATGTGACATTATCACCATTACTCAAGTTCATTCTCTATTCTTCATGTAATTTCTGTAACCTTTGTTAAAAGTCCCCTCATTTTTACAAATACATATCAACTGTTCTGCTTCACTGTCCTTATAGTATGTCACAGACAATAGTGTTGACCCATTTTGTATTAGCATTTTGGTGAACTGCCTGTAAAATTCTGAGGTTTTCTTTCCATTTTTCTATACAGAAACTTCTTGATTACATTAAAAATAATGTAAATGTTAAAATCTATCATAAAGCTAATATTTTTTATAATTTTGTGTTCAACTTTTAACGTCAGAAATCAACCCTGAAATTATCTCACACATCTCTTTAACACAATAGTCACATTTGTTATAATATCATCTGTTCTTACATTTTTTTCAATAATCTTTTCTCTGCTAACATCTATGTAACTTTTATATTATTGAGAAACTTTTCAAAAACAAAGCAAATGTTTGTCTTAAAGCAGTTCACATTCCAGCTCACAATTTGTGGAATCTAATCAGAAAAAAACCCCCTAACATAACAACTTTATTAAAATGTAAAAAAATTCTAAACATGAATAATATCAGGTGAAAAAGAAAATCCAAAAGTGAACAGGAATTAAAAGTCATGACATACAAAAGAAAGAGGGAATGTTATTATATTTCTTAATCAGCTAAGTTGCTTTTCTGGATGTGAGTGTATGTGTCAGCAACTCAGAAAAACTTTATAAAAGAGTGATTCCAAAGAACATTATAAATACTTTTAACTTCTAATGTGAAGGTCTTAATAATCAACTTTCTTTTTGAAAGGAAATGTTCGGTGTCTGCTAGTGTATGAGTCCAATTTCTAATAAGCCCTTCAGCATTAATGGAGAAGAGACTCATATTCCATATTAATGGATCCCAGAAGTGCTATCTGGTGACAAATGTACAAGTAGTTTTATCTTTTGGGCATAGTAACTGAATTTATGTGACTTGGCATGGAAAGAACCAAGGTCTGCTGGTAGCTTGAGTGCATTAAATAACAGCAGTACTAAAGGCAATAATCTGGGAGTATCCAGAGAACAAAATCCAGGGTCACCAACAGAAGCAGAAGAGGAAAAGATTTTTTTATCCATACCCCATAGATGGACATGGCTTACTTATTCCTTATTAGTATAAACATTTTTGAGGACCTGAACATCCCTATTGGAAGGCAGTAAACAGAAGAATCTTGTCAGTGCATGTTTCTAAGAGTGCATTTAAAGAAATAAGTAAAGGTATCTCAGTTACATACAAGTGGGCAGGCCTGAGCATAGTCCTTTTCTGCCATGGGATTCAGGCAAACCTTTTCATCTTCAAACATAATGCAGGACCAAAAAAAAAGATCATGTAAACCAATCACATCAAAAAGGATCCCCAATCTCCTTTTCTCACATAAATCTTGATGTACCTTAGTTAGACTTTCTAAGGGATAAAGTTGGTGTATTCCATGTTATCAAGTGTTTTTATTCCTTTCTATACAGTTTTAAAGGTTAGAGAATATTCAACTGTAGCATTTTTTAATTTTATTTTTCTACATGTTACTTTGGATCAAAGGACCAATTTATCAATTGTTGCATTTATTCATCTAAATTATGGTTCTAAATCATATTTATACTTGCACTGTGTTGAGTTGTTTGAGGTTTTCATTCTTCCTCCCACAATGCCATGTTCTAGTTTATACACGTAACTTTATTTTAGGCAGTTCTCTCTTTCAAATATGATGTTTTGTCTTTAAGTGCCACTGCAAGTGAATACCATGGCTGCTGGTTTATGCTCAGCCAACTGTATTCAAAGATTCTTGTTTCTGTATGAAAGGATTTACACAGACTGTCAAAAAATTCTGTCCTTCAGTTCCTCGTAGACCCTTCTGTGTACTTAATGCATATAGTCCCCAGTTTACATAATTTAACTTTGGGAAGGCGTCATTTAATTTTTGCCATGTCAGATAATGTTTTGCTCTTTTGCAACACTTCATTTAACAAACAGAAATATCCTCTGGAACTGGACTGTGTATTCCCAAGCCTAGGAATACCAGCACAATTAGAGGATGTCTCTTTGCTGCAGCACTATGGTTTCAAAGGTAGTAAATGGGATCATAGCTGACTGTCCCTTCTCTCTGGGAGAGATGAAGATAACCAAAAAGCAGTAAGGGAAGGCTCTGAACCAGGAACAATTTACTTCAGAGTGTTTGTAAACCAGTCTTCAGAAGGAAACCGACTGCTGCCTTTCCACATTAGTATTGATGAAAGAGAAGGGAGAGATGGAGTTAGGCACTGATGGTACCACCATAGTGTTTGCATTCACTGCCAAGAGCAGCACAAACCATCTCTGGTCCAGAAACCATTTAGATACACAGCTGGACACCCATGGAGTGTTCATGGCCAAGGCCAGAGGATCAGAGCAGCCCTGTGGTCACCTGGCTCTGAGTACAGGGAAAACAAACGGAGCACTACCTGTTTGGACATGACACACCAGGAATGTCAGATCAAACAAATACACACAGGGGTGAGTGACTGCTCAGGCCCTGAAAACCTCATTTTTTGTCCCGGTATTTTTTTTTTTTAATTGGAGATGGAAGTGTAAGAAATTAGAAGGGTGTGAAAGGTTGGAAGCACAAGTGTATTTTTGAGCTGCGCTCACCAGCAAGAGTACATTGAGCTGAACCTTTGCTATGTTTTGGTATTCATTTTTCTGTGTTTCTATCAGTATCTTGGGTTTGGACTTATGTTATTTTAATTTTTTCCACGTGTATGTACATTAATAAATGAAAGAAAATTCAGGCTGATATTATTTTCAACTATCTCCCGAAGCGCTTTGGCAACTTATTAAAAATAGCATTCTGCAGTCCTCTGAAGAATCCTTAGGGTTCTACTTTAAGAAAAACAAGGACTGGTTTGATGAAAACAATCATGAGATCCAGGAACTGTTGAGTAAGAAGAGAACTGCTCACCAAGCCCATATTGCTCAGCCATCTTCTCATATAAGGAAAGCAGCCTTTCGACTTGCATGCAGCAAGCTACAACAGACACTTCGTGACATACAGAACAAGTGGTGGACCAATCTTGCACAAAAAATCCAATTATGTGCAGATACATTTCACAACAACCAGTGAAAACAGAACTGGACACTGCCCCCACCATGGGAGAAACTCTTAAAGCAATACAGCAGGTGAAAATTGGCAAGGCAGCTGGGGTTAATGGAATCCCATCTGAAATCTGGAAGCACGGTGGCCAAGCACTCCATGTTAAGTTTCACGAATTTGTGGTGCGCTGCTGGGAATGAGGTGAACTGCCTTCAGACCTTCGTGACGCTGTCATCGTCACCTTGTACAAGAGGAAAGGAGATAAATCAGACTGCTCAAATTATCGAGGTATTACTCTGCTCTCCATTGCTAGTAAAATCCTTGCAAGAATTCTTTTGAACAGACTAATACCCACCATAGCAGAAGATCTTCTACCTGAAAGCCATTGTGGTTTCTGAGCCGACAGAGGTACCACAGACATGGTATTTGTTCTCAGACAACTGCAAGAGAAGTGTAGGGAACAGAATAAAGGACTCTACGTAACTATTGTTGATTTTGCCAAAGCTTTTGATACTGTGAGCAGAAAAGGTCTGTGGCAGATTTTGGAACGTTTAGGATGTCCTCCCAAGTTCCTCAAAATGATCATCTCGCTTCATGAGGACCAGCATGGTCAAGTCAGATATGGGGACGAACTGTCTGAGCTTTTTCCAACAGCTAATGGTGTGAAGCAAGGCTGCGTTCTCGCTCCAACCTTATTCACGATCTTCTTCAGCATGATGCTCCAAAGGGCCACGGTAGACCTCGATTTTGAAAACGGTGTCTACATTCGATATTGTACCGATGGGAGCCTTTTCAACCTAAGGCGACTGAAGGCCCACACTAAGACCTTAAAGCATCTTATCTGTGAGCTGCCTTACGCTGATGATGCCGCCCTCATCGCCCACACAGAAGTAGCTCTGCAGCGTTTAACATCCTGCTTTGCAGAGGCTGCTGAGCTTTTTGGTCTGGAAGTCAGCTTGAAGAAGACAGAAGGTTTATATCAACCTGCACCTCAGGAAGTCTCCCATCATCCCCATATCACCATTGGTGAAACAGCACTCAAATCAGTCCAACAGTTTAATTACCTGGGGAGCATCATCTCCTCGGATGGTAAGATTGATGCCAAAATTGACAACAGGTTAGCAAAGGCATACAGTGCTTTTGGTAAACTCCATAAAAGAGTGTGGCAAAACAAACACCTGAAGAAAAGTACTAAGATCAGTGTTTACAGAGCTATCGTGCTGTCTACTCTTTTATATGGATCTGAATCATGGGTCATTTACCGGCATCACTTGCATCTCTTAGAACGCTTCCATCAGCGCTGCCTCCGTACAATCCTAAACATCCACTGGACTGACTATGTGACCAACACGTCTGTCCTTGAACAGGCAGCAGTCATGAGCATTGAGGTCATGCTGCTGAGAACACAGCTGTGATGGACCAGGTATGTGTCCAGGATGCAGGACCATCGCCTCCCTAAGATCGTGCTTTATGGGGAACTTGCCACTGGCTGCCGCAAGAGAGGAGACCCGAAGAGGAGATACAAGGACTGCCTGAAACAATCCCTCAGCCTTGGCAATATTGATCACCACCACTGGTCTACCCTGGCCTCCAATCGGGAGGCCTGGAGACACATCATCTATAATGCTGCTGCTACTTTTGAGAACACACGCAGGATCACTCTCGAGGAGAAAAGACAATGCAGAAAGAATCGCGTCTTGTCAATATCACCTGGGGAGTCTTTCTGCTGTACCCTCTGCAACTGGACTTGTCTATCTCGCATTGGCCTTTTTAGCCATCAGCGTGCTTGTAGCAAGCGTGGGTAGAGCCCTTCTCAAATCTTCGTTCGTGAAGCCTAGCCATGATTTTCAAATATCTGATTCATGCAAGTTTTGCCAGCTGATATACATCATGAAGCTGATAACACCATTGTTCTTCCCACTCACATAACACAAAACTTTATGTTTTTATTTCTGAAGATATGTTTGCAGTCATGCTGCAAATAATACACAGTCATGGGGAGGCAAAACAGTATTTATATATATTTAGTAGGGCCCATTTAAGTTAATATAAAATCACTGTTCCTTGACATTTCATCAGAAAGAAGTTTTACTGCAAATGTGGAGGTATGAAGGCACTACTGTAATGGGCAGAAAGCAGTATACATAGTTATTTCAGGGCAAGAAATTTTTATTTCCAAGAAAATAGAAATCCTAATGTTTAGTCTCTTTAAAATATCAAAGCAAACCCATTGAGGTTCCTGAGAAGTAACCTTGTAATGTCATCAAATTGTGAAATTACTGAAAAGTAGTACATCACCCCGACAATGAAGGTCCATTCCATACATGTTAGTGTGGAGCTCCATACCAAATGGTGTTACTTTTGTTTTTTTGGCTTTCCTGGACTTAAACTGTATAGATACAGGTGCCTGCTGCCAGCTGCCACGTCTGTATGAACAGTTAAATTACATCTCCTATTTTTAATTGCAGGCAATACCATTTTTTATTATTTAAAAAATGCTTTGTGCTGTGTATGCTTTTCAGCTTCACTGTGCCTGAATGTTTTATTGGAACATTAGCTTTGCTAACTTGAGAATTACTGGGTAGTAAATGCACTAGTTAGGGAATTTAGATGTGGTGGGGTTTTAATTTATTTTTCAAATAAAGACTTATGGTGCAACTTACTATTATTTTGTCTAATTATTCCTGTTTGAAAACTATGAGTCACACTTTGCTACAGATTACCTTGCAGATTTGAAGCACTTATGAAAATAAACCTGGGATTTCAGAAGGTGAGTACACATCTTTATTTATACATGTGTTGCAGAGCAGTATTTTCAAACATTCCCTGTTTAGTTTTAATTCTGACTATTGATTTGAATGGATTTTTGTCTTAAGTTGATCCCTCAGCCATAATGAGTCATATTTGTCATTTAGTCCTGAGCCATGATGGTCTTCTGTTAATATTTCAGCTATATCTAGGTCTTCAGTGTCTGCAGTCATTCACTGACCACAACTTTTCTGCTTTCATAGTAGCTCTGATAATTTGAAATGTGCTTCCTTGAGAAGAATTCCAGTATTAAAAACACGTTATTCAAAACTCATGACTCAGGGTTTTTACCATGTTCAGATCTTCAGTGATACGGAGTCACATATTGCTGTTTCACTAGCACATGAACTCTGCAGTGTTCAAATTACTGTCTACAGATGTACAAACAACAAGTCTTTGCTCCAAAAGATTGATTCATTGCATCTGCCCTAAATACTCAGGATTCCTATCTAAACATGGAGAGACACCTCTCAGAAGAAAATTTGCAAAAGCTTAAAGATGGCACCTGTCTCTCTAGAGTATGCAAAGCAAATATTTCCTAACAGGGTAATTGCAAGCACTCATTGAGGAGCTGCCTGAATCTGTGGGATAGGGAGCTCAGGAAGGGAATGGTCTGAACTATACCCAGACACTCCCCTGCATAGGGCAGCCTGAAGTCCAGACTTGCAAAATCAGACTTTTAATTTAAACTGTTTTTCTCTAGTTGTGGCAGACAGAGGTAGCAATGATTAGGCACAAAAGCCAACCTGCTATTGAATGCATGGGGGCTGGGAGCAAGCAAGTTGGTGTTTACAGATGTTGACAAGTAAATCCCCCCTTATTTCCATGAAATTAATTACTTACAGACATTCTAATCTCACTTTAGGTGATGTGAAAAAATAGTATGATTGCCAATCTACGTTATTTAAACACTCTAGGAATCAATGCCATATGTCGACATGTATGTACAAGCACTGATTTTGAACACATTTTCTGTGTTCCTTAATGTAGCTAAATGCTTTTTCTTTCCCATTCTCTGAGCAGACTGGAAGCTGTTTGCTGCAAAATCCGATTCTTTATTCCATGAGACTGCAGCTAATTCAGGGACCATCTGTGTGTACTTATAACTTAAATCATTCCTTACAATGTGCTTTATATTGTGCTTGTCAAGGTTCAATTTCATCTCCAGTGGTGTTGCCTGTTTACCTAGTTTTGCTCTTTCCCAATGGAGCTTGTCACATTCCTTCTGAGTTTGCACATAAATAATCTTGAGACAGCACAGTATTTTACAAGTTTTCTGCATTTTGGTGGATCACACAAAAAAGACAGTTTCTGCACAGCTAAATTGCAAAGGATCAGGTATTGGAATTGCTGTCTGTCCTCACACAGTGTTCCCCCTCACACACCACTGCCCCATGAAGCAACAACAGCAAAGTGTAATTTCCATCCTAAACATGGAAGAGGTGGGGGAGAAGGCTGTCCCACCTCAGCTTCCCTGGTGCCCGTGAATCCTGGTTCAGACCAGTGAGGAGGAGTCTGGCAGAACAGTAGCTGGCACTTCCAAAAGTCCGCTGAAGATTCATGTGACACACTGAGGACTTTCTGATGGATGTCTTCTTTCAGACAGCTTGACTACAGCACAGAGAGAGATAATTGGCTCTAAGTTAGCTGTCTTAGGTACCGAGAGCAATGAGGCCTGGGGCTGTGCTATATGCAGTTGTATAACCATATAACCATTTGCTAAAGACTATGTTGCTGTGGATATTCTGCTATTGATATCTAAGCCAGATGGACTTAAGGTACTGCAGGCATATCAGCTGCAGTCCTTATGCACAGACATATAAGTGCTCTTTAACTTGTCTTCTGTGCATTTGCTGTCTTTTCAGAGATGTCAATACCTTTTATTAGGTCCGACCACTTATAGAAGGTATAAAGAGTATGTTTTTCTGATGAGGGATTAATATCCCTGAACTCCAGTTCTCAATTGCATGCAGCTGGAGCTGCAGTATTGGCTGACAGTTCTTCTGCACCCTGCTCTGTGTCACCAGCTTCTCAGGTTTTATAATGCAGTTTTGTAGTATTTGGGGATTTTTTTGAAAGTCCTAGTTCTCCTACTTTGATTTTTTCATAATTTATTGAGGAAAATATTTCATCTACAGCCACAAGCACTGGAAAGGAAAGAAAAGACTAGCATCTATGGTTACTGATGCCACAGGGCTTTAAAAAGGCTCAGTTACAGTTACCAAAAATTGATCACTGCTAAATGTAGCCCCCAATTAGAATTGGAGACAATTTAGGCAAGCGACACATGCTGTGGTTGCTGTCAGCTGCCAAACTGCAGGGTTGTCTATGTCTTCTCATGCTGAATCCTGATCTCCTCTGACTGCTCCTCTTCTGCTGCAGAATTCACCAGCATCACAGGAGCCTGCAGCTAGAGACAGGAGAAAAGAAAATGTAATCAAAAGTGGAAACAAAATAGCTTCATGTCAGGTGTGAAAGCTAGAATGGAAGAGGAAAGGGAAAAATGGCAAATCTGCAGATGCTCTGAGACATGGAAGAATGAAGCAATGGATGAAGGGGGTCACATGGATAGGAAACAGCGAGGGAGGAGCACAGAAGAGAAGGGTGGGTAAGTCCTTGCCTTTTAGGCAGAACCATCAGTGTGCCAGTTCCCATCTGACTGTTTGCCCTCTCTCGGGGAGTCTTGCTCATCAGGAATGTGCCAGATGCTGATCTGAGGTGAAGGAGAGCAAATTACCCTTAAACATCTGTCCAGGGACATTTTGTACTCGGAGGGAAGGGACAGCCAGCAAAAATCCTCTGGAAGAAGAAAGGGAAACACTCACAAGGGTTAACCAGGAGGGTTGCTTGTCCTTGTCATCTGTTTAGGTTGCACATACATTGCAACAGAATCTATGCCTCTGTATCTGTACAATGTCAAGTATATTTCAAGAGCTGCAGTCAAATAAAAGAAAGGAAATACAGTGAGAAAAGGCAAAAGGGAACCATGGGCTTTGTGTACCCAAGAAACTCGAGACAGTGCTACTGAATGATAATTTATCTATACTTAAGGGTTTCATTCCCCCAAAATGTTTGCTGTGTATCTTCAACTGTCTTAAAACCTGAAAGTTGATATTAGGGAAGATAGATTTTTTTAGGGTTAGTTTTTTTGTTTGTTTGTTTAGTGTGTTTTTGTTTTGTTTTGTTTTGGGTTTTTTGGTTTGGTTTGGTTTGGTTTGGTTTGGTTTGGTTTGGTTTGGTTTGGTTTGGTTTGGTTTGGTTTGGTTTGGGTGTGTAGACGGGTATTATAGGCATATAAATGTCTGATGAATGCCCCAGTAGCACCCTGTTTCATTTAAAAGTCACTGAAGAACCATATAGAGGTAAGCCATGAAAAGCTGATGGAAGGTGCAAGGAACAAATGCTCTTTGAAAGGACAGAGAAGACAATGGAAAATTAGACACAGAAATGAGATAAAATATAAAAAGAATGTAAAAATGTAAAAAACAGAAATGAAAACGAAGGCCAACAAGAACTACTTATCTACATAAAGTTAGGTATATGTGTAATGATTTTTTTCTGAAAAAAAAGTAATTTTTAAAATAAATTGCACAATATTTTTGTGCATAAAATTATATTCTGCTATTGCACTGTTCTGCCAGAAGGTTATATAAGCCTGCTAAAACTATTTCTTTTCTCTGCAAATATTCTTTTCAATATTATTTTGTCTCATCTATCTAATGAATGCAAAACATCAGCAAAATATGAGGTATATTACTTAATGCATCTTCCTCCAGCATTTGAAAACTGTATTTATACAATATTTTGTGTACTGTTAAGACTGTGATCCCACATTTTGTTATGAAAAGAAAACTAGGAATGTCAAGTAGCATTTTCTTACGTGTGGTAAAATGCATTTGTTGACATAAATATTGTTTTTAAGAATCCAGAGTTAGCATCAAAGTCTGCTGTTTTCTGGTAATTCTGATGGTCAAACATGGCACCCCTGCCAGACAGAGCTTTCCTCTCTGCAATGATGGAGAACTGCAGGACTATGCAGGCTTCCCAGGCTTCCTAAAACTTTTTAAGCATCACAAGATCTTTCCAAATAAGTGTATGCTTATTAAAAGCATGATGATCTACATAAAAACAGAGGTTATTGCAGTGCCTTGACTACAGTTATACAATCCTCACTAGAGGGACTTTTTTCTTTATTCGAATTTTATGCATTTTTCAGCAACAGGAAACAATGAGGGAAATGTATTTACTAGCTGCAAGTTGTTAAGAGGAGCTTACTATATTCAGCGTTAATGTCTAACACAGTTCTGATTACAAAGTAAATGCTAATAATGCTTACAATGCACTCAAAATGCCACTGTGCACTCTGTCTGTTCATGCGAGATAATTAGAGCAAATGGGCGAGTTTTTTAGGTGAAAGGGTTGTTCAGTTCATCTCCTCCTAGTGCACAGCTGTAATTTTGAAGTCCATACATCATGGCTTTGTTTCATTAGATAAATGAGTAATTAATAAATAAATCCATAAGTGACTTGGGTTGTAACCTTAGGAAAGTTCTTCTGCCTTTACTTTTCTTCTCTCTCTTTTTTTTTTTTTTAATCTGCTTTATCAATCTCATTAGATTTCCAAGTCAAGGATTCTCTCATGACATATTTTGCTCCCAGCTATGGCTCAGTAAAAAAGACCTTGATCTCCTTTAGAGTCTGCTCACTACTATAATATAATGTTAATAAAGAGTTCAAAATAGTAATACTTCTACTGCTGTCCTTGAAGACTATTCTATAGACCAATACTCAAAGGAAGTAGGCTTCAATCAAAGCAAGGAAGTTTTTCTTTTTCATGTTTTATCACAGCCTTTTTCTTCTCTGCATAACTCTGTCTTCTCTCAGCTGTTCAGCTCAGTGCTGTCCTGCACACTCCTTCTCTACCTCAAAAGTCCACTCATCAAAGATTTATATATCAGATTAATGTTTCATCACCTCTTAAGTTAAATACACAGATTTCCCTTCCTGAACCCTTCTTCAAATCCCCCTCAGCCCCTGGATTTCATTTTGTGGTTTGCCTTTGGCGAAGCAGTATTTTGTTCAAAGGTACCCTTTTTCCTGCAGACAGCACAAACAAAATATCACCAAGATAATTGATGGCCCTAAAAAATTGCTTCACAAGACCTGAAATAGTAAAGTATTCTTATTAATTCTGAATGTACCATACTGCAGGAAAGTCACACAGATCCCCAGTGACAGACCATAAACCACGCTTCTATCAGTTTTACTACCTTTCTGACAAGAACAGCTTTCGTGTTTGGATTTTAAAATAAATGTTAGATATTTAAAGCAAAAGGATTTCTTTTGCTCTTCAGATGCTTAGCCAGTCATAAGGCCCAACAGGAACTCCTTTGCCAGCACTGACATCCGGCTCTCATGCTGCTGGTGCCACAACTGATTACACTTTAGAGAAATATGAGAATTGCTAGCAGCAGGTCCAGGAAGGCTCAGCCTTCCCCACCTTTTAAAGGCTTTGATTCAAAATGTGATTCACAGCTCCAACATGTTTTTCCCCGTGTGGATATACATTTAAAACAGTACAACAAGGACAAAATATTTGTTTTTCTTTTGGGGGAGTATGAACACAGCATATAGTTTTTGAATAAAATAACCCAGAACACTGTATTTAGTGATGGACCTTTTTGCACACAGAACTATTTTCTCAAGGTCAAATCTGTTCCCAGTGAAATCCAGAGGAGATTCACAACTGATTGCAGTGGGATTGAGATATTGCAGTTAAGGCCAGGTTCTCTCCTTAGAGTTCAGATTTCATGTATGTAGCAAAATCAGTGGTATATGTTGGACATTTTGCAGACTTTCTCATGGTTCATAGCATTATTTTTGTAACTCCAGCTTAGAGTTGGAGGAACAGGAACAACCTCTAGCAAAATCTATCTACCTGAAATATTTAGTGAACTATCCCGACTTATGTAAAAAACAAAATAAGAGCAACAGCAGCTTCAGCAGGGTCATTTGAGTTATTTCTAGTCTCTTTTTCTTCCATTCTGTTATCCTTTATTCCCTTCCTTCTCACACCACATCCTACATTCTCTCTCTCTCCCTCCTCCCATTTCTCCCATCTTAATCCTTACGTAAGAATAAAAACCTCTTCAGGTATTTGGATATCTTTGTTTTTCAAAACACATTTCTGGCAAATAAAAGATCATGTTCTGATATACTTCAGTAATGGCTTTTCACAGATATTATCTCCAAGACTTCTAGAGGGTCCAGCCCTGGATAGTTTCACCTGAGCAATTTCAATGCTCATTATAGCCCTAGAAATGGTGGAGGTTATAAAAGTAGCCAGTCGCTGTCAGAGGTATTTAGCTGCCTAAGCATAAATGTCTAATGATGAAATACTTGGGGTACCTGAGATATTCCTACAGTGCTAGCAGACATGATAGTCTGCAACTTGCGACATTCCACCTATATTTGGACAACAGAATCAAGCCTTAGATGCCACTTTTCTTGTAAGGTGAACTGCTGTATGAGTTCTGTTCCCACAGCTGATGTCTGTAACTATTATAACAGGGAGCCTAAATGTCACAGGTGTGACACCTGTATAGACACCCACATGTATATGCTTGGATAATATGTCTTGGTTTAGAGCTGAGTTTCAGTCACATGGTTTCAATTGGCCGAAGCAACACTGTGATCATTGTCATACAATAACAGGGCCAAAGGATTTTTTAGTAATTGGTGACAAACTGGATGTCAAAGAAACATGGGTTGTTCAGAAGATTAAACAAACAAACAAACAAGCAAACAAACAAGCCCACCAAAAAAAACAGACAAAAAACCACAAACAAACAACAACAACAAAACACCAACCCACAACCCACAACAACCAAACCCCAAAAACCTGTTACTTAACAATCACTTCTAAAGGAAAGAAATGTTTGCAGTCAGTTTCTTGAGACACAACCAAAATCATACCACACTAGATAAAGCATCTTGTACCTTCAGTTTGCTGTGTTGAAATCTATGAAGAGGATGATCCTTATCCAGAGCAACAATAAAGCCTCTCACTGTGACACAGCATGAGCCACAATTCAGAAGACTTCTAAGTATTAGCAGATAATCTGGTTGCCAAAATAAAGTAATTACTGTTAATCTTGTACTCAATATATAGAGGAAGCAGCATTAAGGGGGCTGTAATATATTGCCTTTCTGAGTTCGAGACAAGAGTGTAAACATTCTTTTAAAAAATAAACTTTCATTACTGCAGTTCAGAGACTGCTGACTGGCTTTAGGGAACCCTAATTCAAAGATGTTGGCTCCATACACCAATTATGGCATGGCAAGCTTGTTTGGAAATATGGTGTTTTATCAATACAAAAGTGCCAGATTAAAATCAATACTGTAACTGATGTTATTTCTCAAGAGGGGAGACATGCACTTCATTTATTGCATACTGGAGATCAGCTAACTACAGACCTTAAAAACAACTGGACCAGAAGTCCTCATCATGCAGCAGCATCAACTCATGATTTAATCCCACACTGCTTTAGAAGATTCAAATGACTGCATATGCCAGAAGGGTCTTGAGACAGAAAAGCCTTCCATGGAGTCTTACATGGTGGCCATTTGTCACTCTTCATGCCAGAGGCAGCTTTGATGCTCTGTGTTCTTGATCCTGCAGATTGCTGAGAAATCTGAAATAACGCTTAATAGAAGGCAGCTAGATGTGCTTAGAATTTCATCTGCATTTGATTTACCTGAGCAAAGTGCTGGGAAAAGGTCCATAAAAAAAATGTTGGCCAATTCCATGCATGAGCAGTATCTTCTTCAGTAAAGTAGAAATATGTGGCATTTATACACAAGAGAAAATGATTCTTCTGTTGAGAAAAAACACTGCCTCTAATGTTTTACAAAAGCAGCTACTCTGCTTCAACCCACTAAGTTCCTCAACACTGAAATTATAAAAGTAGTATTCAATCTGGGGCACAGCAAGAAAACTTGTGGGTTTTTTGCATGTTTAGAACTTAGGGTTTGTAGAATAGCAGTGGGTTTCTACCTTTCTTCATGTTAGCAATTTTCAGCATCATTTATATTTTTACTTACATAGTTGAGGACCACATCAATGGATAAAACTATTATGCTCATTACTTGGGGCACAATCAGGGATTGTACACTTAGGAAGGAAATGCTTCTGAGATTATTTGATCCTGATTGTGTTTTAAGTGGTTGAAGTGGAGCATTTCAAGGAGGCATCAAAAGGAAATATATAATGAATGATGTCCTGAAAATTTCATGAAATGTGTTTTCTGATGGAGAAAACTGGTTTACTTATGGCTCTGCCTGATCTGACACCACATTTAAAGCCATCTTAATGCAATCAGTGAAACTTTCAACTGTGTAAAGCTAACACAGTCTTAAAATTGGACCCATCTTGATTAAATAAGCTTTAATTTACTATATCTATCTCTACAGCGGTTTTTGAGTCTTAATTTTATCAATAAATTAGCACTGATCACAAGTCTATTCTGATTAAAAGTAAAAATACATTCAGACACCAAGACTATGCAAGATGACACCAGGTATAGATTCTATTAATGGAAGCCAATGCTTCTGAATCCTTAGCTAAGACAGCAATTAAAGCATAATGTCTTGTTCTTTCAGGTTTTCATGCAATGGAGGTTATTACAAGAACTCCTTCACTTTTTTCAAATAATTTATAGGAAAAAGAAAGAAATTAGGAAACAGTTAATATGGAAAATTATATAATGAATACAAAGCACTTTAGCTTTTTCGAAACCAGATTTTATGTAAGAGTTCTTGATCACAGTATCACTCTTACCTCAACAGGCTTGTGAATGTGCTGAGGTTTCAAATAGGAGTCTACCCAGCCAAGGAGGAGTGCAGGTAGGGTAGCTCAGCTGCTCCATAACTCGTCATGCCTATGGAGGACATGCAGCAGGCTTAGGGTGCAGCATCTACTCTAAAGTGCATGTTCTATAAAATTATATGTTCCATCTCATTTCACTGACGTGGATCACACCTCAGCCCATGTTTTCTGTGCAAGAAATGGACAAGGATTAGAAAAAAGGCTGAAATTCATTTGAGTATATTGTGAGAAGAAGAGAAAATGGTGATGCAATACTAGAAACTTAAAGCTTGTTGCTCTTAAACTCAGGTGGATGTACACAAGGGATGGTTTTAGACACCATTCCTTAGTACATGCTGGCCCTTGATCTGGATACAGAGTCTATTTTGTTGTTTTGACAAAGGAAGCAGTCAATTATTCATTTTAGATGTGACTTCGTAATCTTTGTCTCAACCATGAACACCTTCAAATTAGACTCCCAAAACACGAGGCTCCATGGTGCTGGAAAAAACAGACCAAGTCCAGCATGCTTTTCTTTGCCTGCAAAGCCCGTGCTAGCTTCCTCATGGTCTTCCAGCTGTTTCCAAGGCGTAGAGCTGTGAGCCATCCATCTCTTGATAGCACAGAACACCCTGCTTGAAGGAAGCTTTATTTCCTTTGGATGTACTTACAGGGGTGAGATTAGCTGAGTGACTGATCAGACTGATCAGACTGACTGCCTTTTAAGGGAAAGGGCATTGTCAGAAGGGCATTTCCCATGAAGCGTGGAACTGATTTCACAGAGCTGCTACAAGATCTGCTCATGCATGCAGAGGTTATTGATCTGGCAGCTCTGCGGGAAAGCTTGCAGATTTGGTCAGAAGTAGAGGCAAAGTAGAGTTTCTTCTGTCGTTTTGTTCCTATTGCTTGGATGTTGGAAGCCTTTACTTATACCTAGGAGTTTTTTGTTTGTTTGAGTCTGTGTAAACAGCTTTAATTACAGATCTATTAAATTAAAGCCCATAGAGGTTTTGTATTGATATTTTTATTGTTGTTTAAATCAAAAAAATGCAGACCTGTGCCATTTTTTGAACTGCACAGTTAGGTGCAAAATCCAGATAAGTTCCGATAATGACTTTTTTACTTTCTGTAATGAAGTAGGATTACCGAGGCAAGACTTTGATGAAGAGCAGTACAGATAACAACACTGAAAGTGCGTTTTCTGTTTCAAAAAAGATCTGAGATTAATTAGAAGCTTTAAAGATGGACTTCTTGATTAACTTTAGATTTCAATATATAATAATATAATAATAAATATATAATATATAAAAGTATAAATAACAGGAACATGAAAATCTATTTTTTTGAAGTCAAAGATACGCAACACAATTGATGCCCCTGTTGACAAAAATGCAGAGGTTGTTTATCAAATGTAGTCTCAACCTTCCTGCCTCCTCAGATATCCACCTCATTATCACAGATTTCAGGAAAAAAAATTGATTTAGTTGTCCTGATGTATATTCAGAAAGTTATCATTAATAAGGATATCTGTGCCATTTTTTAACATCCAAAATATTTTCGGTGGAGGTGGAGGGTTGTTACATGTCAACTGAATATGAGTATCTAGTCTTTCACAGTTACATTGATCAGAAGATGGTTTCTATAGCTCAAATATTCCTGTCTCTGTGTTTCTCAGTTTTGTCTGTTGTGACAGGTGAGCTTTGGTTTCAAATGGAAGGTGATAATGTGCTAGTCACATCATCCCATTTGATTAGTTATTTCATAAAACTATTTTGATGACTAATCACTTTTACCATGTCAAAATGAATCCTACTCAGTTTGAAAGGTACTGTACAAGCACAGAAGTAATGGATTAAAATTACATGTGGATAATGAC
>NW_020955378.1:1363358-1366300 GCF_003031625.1 Empidonax traillii
CAGTTTTGTCTGTTGTGACAGGTGAGCTTTGGTTTCAAATGGAAGGTGATAATGTGCTAGTCACATCATCCCATTTGATTAGTTATTTCATAAAACTATTTTGATGACTAATCACTTTTACCATGTCAAAATGAATCCTACTCAGTTTGAAAGGTACTGTACAAGCACAGAAGTAATGGATTAAAATTACATGTGGATAATGACTTTGAAATGTTTAAAGTACAGAAAGAAACAATAGTGCTCTACACAGTTTGTAAACCACACATGTGCCTGTGAATAACAATAAGGGAACACAAGACTGACTCCTGAAGTCTGGTTGTTTAATAACACATACTGTATTATTCTTTTCATTAACCAGTATGGCTCTCAGTCTTAAAGCAATTAGGTTTTATACCCTTATGCTTCTAATTGGAAGTCTGTTCCCAATTTTTGTTTCTCTCATGGTTAAAAATCTCCTCATATCCAGCCTCATTGCATTCTTAGCTAGTTTATATGCATTTATTCTTGTGTCAGCACTGTCCTTTACCATAAATAGCTTTTTCCTTCCTGATGTTCTCCCATCAAGGATTTTTACAGAGCAGTCATATCCTCTCTGAGACTTCATGTGATGGACTAAATGAGAAAAGCTTTTTTAATAACTTCTTATGAAAAGGTTTTCCATCTATTGATCACCCCAGTAGCTATTATGTTTCTGATCCACATTTTGATTCAACTTCTTAAAAAATAACCAGACAAATCTGTAATATTCTGAATAGGTTTATTTTCAGCCTCTTGAACAATCCCTATGATCAATCTGTTACATTTCACTACTGCATTTGAATTTTTCTTTTTTATTGTTAGTTATGATGTTTTATGTACAGACTGCTACATGCCAGACCCTACTGTTCCCAAGACTTTCTCCACCTATGAGTTTGTATGTGTACATCTGCATATTTCCTAAAATTACTAGCACTTTTGTTGAGATTAGTCACAAAAATAAATGCAGAATATCTGTTATTCTGTAAAGTATCTCTCTCTGCACTTAATTTATGGATAATTTAACTCTACGACAATTTGAATAATAAGAGTCCAAAGCAATATTATTTCATGTTGGGGTTTTTTTCCAGAGAGTCGAAGTTTAAATTTCCTGAATTTCTTTTAAGACAACTTCACAGTCAGCTAGCAATAATTAATCAACATCCAAGTTTTTGAAACAAGTCTTAAAGACCTTATAATTGTCAGTATTACCTTTAAATATATGATTACATATCCCTTATATTTTAGGAGAACATTACAATGAGAGAAAGAATTTTGCCAGAAAATGTTTTGACTGAAAAAATGGGATAGACCTGACATACCTTTACAGTCTAAACAGTAATTGTCCTTGATTTAATAAATCTGACTCAGTACAAAATGAAATTATGAGCCACTGAAATTCTTACAATTAAAAGTCGTTGCTTTTGCAGGGAACCTCTTCACCACTGTGTATGCAGGCAGTTACTTCAAGAGCTTTCTCTGTTTGAATGAGTTTGCAAGCAGCTGTCACACATGTTTAGCCAATTTTTCCTTGTCACACACAAAAAGCTCTGTCACCAGAACCATGATGACTGTCATTAGCTGTTATGAAAACCAGTTGGATTTCTTGGAATACTTTTAAGTGAAATTTCTACAGTATTTCTTGAACATATGTAGGATGGCAGCCTGGCCCTATGGAATAGTCTCCTGATCCTCAGGACAGATGCAATACAGATGCATTTTTGCATTTTCCCACAGAGCCTTGCAAAGCTGTGTTTCACTGTAGTGTGAGAACCTCTAGAAGGAAGGATGGACTTGGAGCATCTTCTGCTGTACACCCTCTTTATGACCATGATCAAAAACAGTTTGTCAAGCAGAGATAAGGAGGTGATGATACTCCGGTACTTTGTGTGGAAACACTTTCATGGATGATGGTGGGATTTTTGCATAGGGCTCATAGAGGGAAAGCTTTGCTCATGGCTACATGCAAATCAGCTCTGATATAAAAGGCATTTAGCCATGGCAAAAAGGGAAGGTACCTTGGGATACTGACATATTAATGTAGCTCTTTAGCCTCAGGAATTGAAACCACTCTTGTTCACACAACTCAGAACACAAGCAGTGAAGTTTGTAACTTTGCAAGCCTATATATCCCAGAAAGTCAAACACTTAAGAAGATATGTTCATAGGTATTCCTGTCTTCACTTCCATTATAAGTCTGATTATTAGTTTATGGGGGTTTTGAACTCCTCTGATATATTTAAATGATAAAACTTTTAGCACAGAGTTATACTAAAGCAGTAGAGCCTTTTCTCATTTGATGAAATGCTACTGCTAAAAAAACCCTCATGGTGGTGTAAGAGTGTCTACACTGACTCTTTCAGTGGAGTACTCACGTTTTAAAAGTTGTGCCCTCTACTCTCATAATCAGTAAGGCTTTAAATGCAGGTGCAGCAGAGTGCTGTCCTTCACACTGATTTCACATGGAAGTGTTCTGATGGGCAAAAGAAACAAACCTCTAGTAAGTAGACTGGAACTGTTCTCCTGCAGATTAACAACATTACATCAGAGATAAGTAATTTTCAGTGGTAGATTTTCTGTAATACTGATAGTTTCAAAGAAATACTGAGGCACTCAACTCCCACTGGCTGCAGAGAGGAACTGGTTCAGGAAAATTATAGTCAAACTCTGTCACCTCACCAATTCTCTTGTTTCTCTATGTTGTAAAAATGAGTTCCCTGAAGAGGATATTCTTCTTGACTTTTCCTTATCATTAGTGAGGGGTAGAACAACTGAATAAGTGAATAGATACCAACATTTCTAGGGGCCTTCTACAAGGGAGTTTGAAAGGACAAGGTCTAATGCTGTGGATGTCTTCTACTTGCATTTCTCTAAGGTCATGGTGCCCCACAGCATTCTTATTACTAAATTGGGAAGGTATGAGTTTC
>NW_020955378.1:1366553-1389294 GCF_003031625.1 Empidonax traillii
ATCATTAGTGAGGGGTAGAACAACTGAATAAGTGAATAGATACCAACATTTCTAGGGGCCTTCTACAAGGGAGTTTGAAAGGACAAGGTCTAATGCTGTGGATGTCTTCTACTTGCATTTCTCTAAGGTCATGGTGCCCCACAGCATTCTTATTACTAAATTGGGAAGGTATGAGTTTCATGGATGGACTTTTAGATGCATAAGGAATTGCCTGGATGGCTGCATCCAGACAATTAGAGTCAATGTCTCAAATGTTCAGGTGGAGTCCAATAAAGAGTGGTGTCCCTCAAGGGACCAAAACTATTTAATTAGGACTATTAATTAACTATTTTATATCTTCATTAGTGACATAGACAGTGGGATCATGTGCACCCTCAGCAAGTTTGCAGGTGACATCAAGCTGAGCAGAGAGAAGGTATGTCATCCAAAATGGACCTTGTCAGGCTTGAGGAGTGAGCCCATGTGATCCTCATGAAGTTTAATAAGGCCAAGTGCAAGGTCCTGAACCTTGGTCAGGGCAATCCCCAATATCCCCAATGCCAAAAGAGCTAGGGGCTGAATGGATCAAGAGCAACCCTGAAGAGAAGGATTTGGGAATACTGGTGAATGACAAAAAGGGTAGAAGCCAACAATGTGCATTTGCATCCTAGGGCTGCATCACAAGAAGCATGACTAGCAGTCCAGTGAGGTAATTCTACCCCTCTACTCTGCTTTCCTGGGACCTCACCTGGAGTACTGTTTTCAGCTCTGGAGTCCCTAGTACAAGAAGGACAGAGACCTGTTGGAACCAATCCAGAAGATGATCACTCTTATATATCAAAGGGCTGGAATATGCCTCTAAGAGAGCTGGGGTTGTTCTGCTTGGAGAAAGGAAGGCTCTAGAGACACCTTATTGTGATGTTTTAATATATAGATATTTTGTTCATAAGCTGTCATAACACTCTGCTCTTGCCAGTCTCCTAAGTGTAACTGAATATGTGCCACCGATATCAGAAAAGGAAATTACCAAAATAAACCCAGGGGAAATTTACCTTATAAAAGTATCAGGTCATTGAGTGCAACTTCAGTGGTGGACTATCTTTTTCCAGGGCTTGGACGGGTGGATACATAATAGAATCTGAAACTGAACACCCATTTGCTCAGACCCACAAAATGTGAAACAGTTTTTTAGTTTAGATTAATGTCCCCAAGGTTCATCACACAAAGAAATCCTGTGTCGGTTTTACTCACTGAAAGTTCCATTTTTTCCAAGGTGGACAGAAGTGTTTTTAAAAGGTCATATTTAAAACTTCTCAAGAATTTGTCATATGCATACTGAAGTAGATAATATTAAAGTAGAAGTAGTTAAATGCATCGGGACCTTTTTCTGCCAAAGAACTGTAAGATCAAGTCAATAAATTTTAACGCATATGTTAGGAGAGTCACTTTCAGATGAGAAGTAGGGAAAACTCAGGAAGAGCTTGATCAGATAATGGAGAAATTATAGATTTTGGGAGTATGGTTGTTTTTCAATCAGCTGTTTAGGTAAGATGTCATTACAGTTATTTCCCTCTCATTTTGCTCTTATCCAGAATTGTTTTTACTCAGAACAAGATTCTTATTTCAGGTCGTGTAAGAACTTGAGATATTTCCTTTGCACTGTCATGCAGACTAGGATTTCCATGGAACGTGGGCAGCAGATATTGTTCCAAAATAGCTGCCACATTTGCTGTCAGTACCAGAGTGCCCACATGGGCCCTACTATCCCTGTCTGGCTCTGGAGCTCCACCTGCCCTGCCCATGGCCTAGGACCCCATTCCAGCCCCTGCAATCATCACTCCCTGCCCTAATGAGACCATAGGACACATCTCCAGCCCTGCCACAGCCCTGTCCCTCCTGTCCACAGGTTGTTCTGAGTCTGGCACACCCACAGCCAAGGTCCCACTTCCAGGAGGTTTCTTCCCTGGTGCCCAGAGCTCTGCTCCTGTCTGGGATCTTCCGCCCTTCAGCCCCTGCCCACCAGAGTGTGGAGGGGGTGGATGAGATCCAGGCAGCCATGAGTAATGAGCCAGCAGCAAGAGAGGAATAAATCACAGCCTTCCAGGAGATTCAATAAGTTGTCGAGCAAAAGGGTAACAGGTATTCTCTTGGATTGTTAACAGGACAAAGCAGTTACCAGCTCTCCTTTATTTGGAGAACAGCAGCTGAAGCTGACTCATACAAAATGGTAAATCGTACACTGACCTACTCTACCCCCTATTACAATTACCTGGAGACCTGTATTCTCCATGCAGTATGTTCAGCTCCTCAAAGTGATGTGTGCACACAAGCCTACATACTCGTGTTGACTTTCAGGAATACATATATATATATATATATATATATATATATATATATATATACACATATTCTTGAAAGTATATGGATATTTATATAGATATAGATAGGACAAAAATCTCCATGAAATATCTGTATGTGAAGTCAGTTCAGGCTTGGTAATTACTCACAAAAATGATGCCTGGAGTATGGTAGAAGTTTTAGCAAACATGTAGATATCCGGAAAAAATCAGATCTATGAATATATGGTATATTTGTACTATGCAGAGGGAAATATATCTTTGTGAAGATCTAAAAAAACCAATCAATCTTTTGGCAAGGAAGCCAAAAGTGAAAAGTCATTTCTACTTAATGCCAACCTCTCTCCCTGAAAAAAGTATTTAAAATAATGAGATAAAAAATATTATCAACTTATCAATAACAGTTTTCTGGTGTGAATCTTCAAATATTCCTATCTTAAGTAAAGTTCTTGATGTTTTTAGGTCTGCAAATACTCCTAGAAAAAAAATTGGTTACATGCATATTAATTTTTAATTAATATACGAAATATTCCTAAGTTTAAAAGAATCCTTTATAACATGGATTTTATTATGAGCAGGGATTTTTTAACCACTGTTCCCCAGTCACCTCTGCAGCAAAGCATTATCATCGTGTTTCACATATTTGTCTGTGCTCTTCAGCAGAACATATTGCAAACATGCCCTCAATGACCTTTCACAAGCAAGAGATTGGTATTTTTTTCTTTCTGTGACCACCCTACATATCTTGTTTTGCCAATAAAAGCCTGAACTAAAAAGAACTCACCATCACATTGATGGATCATCACATTTCTGACTCAGTTCTGCATGTTCACTTTAAATTCATCTGCCTCAGCTAAAGGATTGGGACCATTGTTTTATAGACAAATGTGTACAACTGATCAATAACCTACTCTCATCAGGCCATGGAAAGTATTTACGTGCTCTCAGTGAATACCAAAATTCCCTGCCTAACTCAATACACTAACAAATGAGGACACATTAAATTGCTTTCCAGTATGTATATGTCTATTGACAAGAGATTTCAGGCTAATCTCCTTTATACCACAGAACTATGTTAATGGTTGAATGCTTCAGCCTTTGTCTCTGCTGGGCAGTGGAGGCAATCATGCTTTCTCTTCCATAATTTCTTTTCCTCGCTTGCAGATGTACACAAAACATTTTCTCTGTAAGCTTAATGGAACAACTCTACATTTTTGAAGAAAATGCATTTGTTAATATTAAGCACAAAGCTCTGCAAAGTTGATGCTCAGGTCTGAAATTCTGCATGTCATCAGCACCACCACACACTTTCTGTGATGCCAAAACAGAATAGTTTCCATACCTTGCCCATCTGCCAGACCTAACCAAAGGTATATTTTCTTGGTACAAGACCTTATTAGAGATTCTCCGAGTTTTATTTTCATGACAAAGGGTTAGAGACATTATTTTGACAATTATCTAATCTAGGCCATCAAAATTTTCACCAGTTGTACATATATCACATCAGGCATTCAGAACCTCGTAGGAACCTGAAGTTACTCCTTCTGTCCTACATACTGGCCTCGCAGTAGTCAGGGTACAGTTGAGTCATACAGTAGTTGAATACCACCCTGGCCCAAACAGGTTGTATATGAAGTAATTTATCCAAGACACACATGATTTCACCAACACAGAAACATGTTCCACTGAGTCTCCTCAACCAAGGCAGTTCTGAGATAACACCTTCCTTACAGATTTGGCCAACATTTCACCAGGCTGATGTGTAAGTTAAATTAGGCAAGACTATCCATGAAGGATACATCTATAATGTTACCAGTTATATATGGCATGGATACAATTAGATTTTTTCAAATTCAAAGATGCATAAATGAACTTAAAAGAATAAATCAATGCAAATAAAACAACACCAAACAACTCACAGAATTAGTCATAGGACAGAGTTAATTATAGGCCCATGGTCATCAAATACCACCTCTGACATCTAATTCATAATCACATTCAATAGAAAATAGAAAAATATTTCTTTGCCACCCACACATAACATTTGCTGCAGTATCTTGCTGGGGTCAGATGAAGTATTTTCAGTGCCTTTAACTGTTACAAATTTGATTGATAATTACTTTCTCATGTTAAGAATAGTAATATACCCTTATGAGCAGAAGTAGTATTAATTTTATGTAAGCAGTAGGTGGTGGTGGATATTTTTTTTTTAAATAAAAACTTATTTTAATAAATACCTATGGCTTTTGAAAGACAGGCCTGCAACTTGTGAAGTAATGAAATTCAGGCAGTATCTGTTTGTACTACCATGACTCTGAACAGGTTCCTATCCACATCATGTGTATTGATAAGATAGTCAAATACCGTAGGTCTGTGATTTGTAAACATTTGAATCAAGGGCACTGCTGTATTCCCTGATCATTCATGCAGTGGAGTGTAGCAAAACAAAACAAAAAAGCTCTTTGGAGCTCTGACTGCAATGCCCAGAGTTCAATAAATTAACTGAATATGTGGGAAGGTTAAAAGAAACAAGCTGGTTTGATTCAAGTTATAATTATTTTGCTTGTATCATTTTTGGCATTCTCAAAGTTTGTTTATGCCCTAGAAAGACATGTACTTCTTCCAGTTCCATGCAAATTATTACCCTATGCATGACCTTGTCAGGCAGCCACTTTGAGCATTTCATTGTCTTTGGGAAAGAAGAGCTGACAAACAGCTCTGTTTTAATTCAGCCAAATAATTGTCACAAAAGTGGTGCAGTGAAAAAAATAAAATTAAATCCCTGGGTCTAGTGCTGCAATACCTGATTTTTTTAAATTATTTTCAAGACATATGAAGTGGACATAAGGTATTCCTAAATCAAAATTGTAGTGATTCCCATTCAAGTAATTGATAAAACCACTGCTCTAGGCAACAGGGCCATATGTATTTGTATTTCAATCATGAGACTACATGTGTTGCATCTCTAAAGCGATATCTGAATTGCCACCAAAAATGTCGCTGCAGTTCTTGCTACCATGTTGTGCTGACACGGAATTTGCCACTGTATTTCCATTTCTGAACATTTATCTGAAAAGTACAGATTCAGTTGCCCCTTCCATTGTGACATGAAGAGATACCAGAGGATCCTCAGCTTCTCATGTATTTTTGGCACAAACATTGCAGTGATGTCCTGTCTGGATTCACTGCCCCCAGAGAAGTAAAATTGCTCCAGATTCATCCTCTTTCCCTGAGTTCACTTTAGAACATTAAGTAAACTTTAATGACAAAAGGATTTTTTCCCTAACAAGCAGAAAGGTTCATATCTTTGTTATAAAGTGAAGATTTAAAGGGAAACATTGGTGCTTGGGGAGCTGCTGGGGATACACTGCCATTGACACTGAAGCTGATTAAAGATAATTCCTGTAGGTCTATATGATCTCATGTGACACCTTTGAACTGCAGAGCAAATGTACTATTAGAATATGAAGAAGAGGTCACAGTGGGGCCCAATTCATTATACATCCCATAAACCAGGTTGTCCAGTACTTTAAGCTGTACAAAAAGGTCTCTGAGGTTCTCTTTATCCTTCTCAGGTCTTAGCACTGAAGAACCCTCCACTTTGCCCTCCAGAACCATGGCTTTCATACAATTTAGAAGTAGCCTAGAAGAGGTAATTTTCTCCCCCCTGAAATAGCAGTCCTACGGACTCTAGATTTACCAGAATTAATTAAGTAGGGTAGAAAAAATACTGTAATCAATGTTCATTTTAGGCTTATTTAAATTTTTAATTTTTATTTCTGGGTTTCAAAATTGAATGCCTAATCTTCTTTATGAACATTTATATTGCACTGTAAATTTGATAGCATATATCTTTGCATAAGTGCTAAATGTTACAATATTTAATTTGATTCTACTGGTTTAGGACAAAATTTATTTTACACACAGCTTGTCTAGCTTAGTTTTTTATATATATTTCAGTCTGGCTGTAGGAAAAAATGAGTGCCATTTCAAATTGTTTCTAAATCATCAGTGTTAAGCAGCAAAATTTTATTTGACAAAAAAGAAAACATCAAGATTACATTTCTTTCTTCCAGATTTTAAGCCCTTATAAGAAAGATAAGTGAGATGTGAGGAAGAACCTGCTATCTAAATATTCTTCATGAAAACTACTGTTTGCATCTTTGAGGTTCTGGGACACTTATTGATTGAAAAGTCTCCCAAAGCCAGACATGCCAAGGAAGAAAAAATGCAAATGGAATCTTTAAAATCTTACAGCCACACATTCACAGTAGTTTTATGTGCTCAAATCAGTTTTTCTTGTAAACAAACAAGGTCATCCTTTGCTTGGTTAAGTAAATACAAATAAAATTAACAACTGTGTAATACCTGCCTGTACTCACATGAGAGATTTTGTGGCCTTTGAAACATAAAATTAAGCCTCCAGCAATGTTGTTACTGGCTAGAATTTGAAGTCAGAAACGTTTTGCATTACCATGTGCCTGAGCTTTTTCTCTCATTTAATACCCTTGATTTAAATGAATGTCTTTCAAGGGCCACATGCAGGCATTGCTGGTGGCATTACATGAGAAACACCAGCAAGGATCATTGCCCTCAGCCATGAGAAAAACAAGTAAAACATAGCCTTTAACCACCTGTTCCCCAAAAATAAATTTAAAAAAAAAATTTAAAAATCAATCATAGTCTTATTTTGGTGGGCATCCAACAGAGCAATAAAACTTGCGTACTGTCTCATTGCTTACTAGGCAGCACAGAAAACATCTGATACTGGAGCTCACTCCCAGGCGCAGAAGAAACATCATATTTATTATTAGGGACACAGAAACAAATAGTATGTGAAAAAAAAAACCCTCAAAATGTTTGTGGAGAGAGAGTAGCAAGAATTATGTTTGTAAGTGTGATGTATTCTTGTAAACTAAGCCACAGAGTGAGAGGAAGTGCAGATCTCAGCAGTTCTGTGCTCTTAAATGTCCAGGAATGTCAAATCTAATCTACTATCTTTTGAACAGCCAAACCTCTTTCAGAAGATAGGTTTCTCCTCCCAACTGTTCTCCAAGAAGCTCTCATCTTCCAGTAAAGCACAGAATATTCTGAGTTAAAAGGGATGCACAAAGATTATCAAGTTCAACTCTTAAATGGTTTATACAAAGATCAAACCCACAGCCTTGGCATTATTAGCATCCTATTCTAAGCAAGTGAACTAATCTCAGGGTCTGAGTTTCCATTTTCCATCTGAATAACATCTCTTTCCTATCACACATCATTTATAAAACTATAATATAATCATCTTATCAATCCAACAGCCAGTAAAAACCAGTCAGAAAAACCCAGGCTGAGCAGATTTCCAGATTGAAAGAATTAAAGTATTTATGTTTTTTCATATTAATTTATACCTTTGAGAACTTGGTTTAAAACTACTAAGTCATCTCTTGCCAGTGAGATTGTACTTTTAAAGTAAAAATGAGTGGAAAAGTTAACTTACTATGATTGTTAGACCAGGTATTGAATTTCAAAACAGTATTTCCCTACAAGAAAGGTCGGAGTTTTGAAGCACTGGGAAAATGCAGAAATCATAGGGAATGAGTAATGGGGCTGGAAACATGATGAAATCAGAGTAAAGAATGCAGGAGAATGACTTTTTTCTGTAGTTTTACTTCCTCAACACAGTTTTGATGGTGATCAGGGTAGGTGTGACACTGAGCTGCATGAGATTGGATCATGCTTTCATTTCACTGCCTATTTGCTGCTCTGCTGTGGATATTTCCTATACTAGAGCAGTTACGGTCTTCCTGACTTCTTGTCACCATGAAAAGAAAAACTTGTGCTTCAGTTTTCAGGCCAGATTCCTTTGTCATCTCAATGTGCCATGGTTTTGAAGAAATCTTGGCAGGCACCAGTCTGTGGGGGTGATCCTAGGGCTGTTGCTCCTGTAGGTTGCCACACTGCTTATTCTGCACAACCTCACATGAAGTCCTACACCTGCATGAAGACCTTAGGTCTGCCACTCTGCATCCCACAGCCATGTGCTCTCATTCCAAGCTCAGTGCTGCTGAAGCCCATCAGACCACAGCAAGGAATCGTGAAAGTGCAAGTGTGCTCTGTGTGTGTGTTTTCTGGCCCAGCCTTCTCACATGACATGATAATTGATAACAAAGCACAGAGGAAGGTTGAGGGTACAGCAGTGTATTTTAACAATCTCCACAAAATCAGAAGGGAATTTGGCTTTTTCATTCACTAGTCTGCACATTGTGTGGCTTGACATAAAAGTGACTGTTAGAAGGAGTTGAAGATTCAGGAAAGACTACAGGTTCTTCCTGTAGTAGAAAGTCAGGTTCTTCCAAAGACAGAGCCCACCTCACTTTCTTAGTTATGAAGGCAGAGTTAGAGAGGTGTCCAGACACGTGGTAGCCCCTCTGCATTCCTTGTCTCTTTGCTTTCCAATAGCAAGTGATCAGCCCCTGCCATCCCCATACAGGCAGACAAGCACAACCTCTTTGGCACTGCTGACCTGCCAACACAGGCCTAGCAGTCACCTGGCCAGTGCATTTGGGAGTGCTTGTTGGTCTCAATTCACTCAGTATCAGGCGATCCCAGAATGATTTGGGATGCACTGGGTTTAGCTGGGCTACAATTAATTTTCTTCATAATATCTTGCATGGTGCTGTGTTTTGGATCTGTAGTGAAAACAGTGTTGATAACACACTAATTTCTAGCTTTTGCTGAGCAGAGCTTACACAGAGTCAAGGCCCTTTCCGTTGGTCACCCCAACCCACCAGTGAGGAGGCTGGGGTGCACAAGGAGTTGGGAGGGGACATAGCTGTGACAGCTGATCCCACCTGACCAAGGGACATTCCACTCCATAGGATATTTTCCTCATCAATAAAAGCTGGGGAAGGAAGAACAAAGCAGGTGGTACTTAAAATTATGGTGTTTTTCTTTCCAACTAACCACTGAAAAGGATGGAGCTCTTTTCCTGGAGATGGCTGAACACTTGCCTTTCCATGGGAAGTAGTGAATTAAGTCCTTGTTTTACCTTGCTTGCACACACCGCTTTTGCTTTACCTATTAAACTGTCTCAACCCATATATTTTCTAACTTTTCCCTTTGATTCTCTCCCTCATTCGGTAAGGGGAGTGAGCGAGTGACTGTGTGTGGCTGAGCTCCCTGCTGGGGTTAAACCACAACAAGGGATTAATCCTGTAATAATCCTGTATTTAATCCCATTGCTTGGCCTGAATGTATAAACCACTGTCATGCTGAAAGGGAACACAATGTTTCTTATGGGTCACATCCTTTAACACTGGATTTCTGGACACATTTGCACCTCCTAGCTTACTAAGGGGTTGTGGACTTAAAGGTTGGAACCCTTTGAATTCTGTGATATTTGAGGAGCTCTCAAGATTCGGAAACTATCAATCAGCTTTCAGTCTTTTTTTTTTTTTTCTTTTTTTTTTGTGGATGAAAAGACACACAGTTTTACTTAGTGGATGTTAGAACATAACTCAGAACATTTGGTTATTCAGTTTCTGCCTAGGCGTGCTTCATCACAGCCCAACCACTTCTGAAACTCTACAGGGATTATAGAATATAAGAGATAAAGGGTCTGTTAAAACACCACAGTTCTTATAAATTCTTATCTTGTCTATTTTTCAGCTGGAAGGGATGATAGAATCATGAAAAAACATTCTAACAGGGTACAGAGTCCATCAGTGCCCTTAAAAGAGACCTGAGCCTAGCAGTCATCCAGTACTGTTGTCTTTGAAGGGTGAATAAGAAAAAGCTAGAGGTTGAAATGTGCAATGAAGATTAAAAGCACTTTTCCTGTAGAGAGGAGCACATCTAACATCCATTCAAAGATAATGATAGCAGTCTATTAAAGGCAGGTGAAACAAAGGGACAAGGGAAAATGTATCTAAATAAAAAAATAATGGTCATGGATCTTAAAGGACTCAAAAATAAACACACATCAGGTCACTAACTGGTAAACAATAAAATCTTAAGTGCCATTTATCACAGAAATGAACAGATATACATAAAAAGAACAATGTTTTTCACCTCAAATGGTAAATCAAAAGCATGCTTTTAACCAGAAACAGCCCAAAAGAGGGAAACAAAGAAACTTTTGTGATTCACTCTTGACATTGCAGAGATAATGACATCAACTCTCAAGACAGTTGCAGCTACATCTGAAGTCCCTTCTTAGGGCTTTTTTTATTTAATTAAAACCAAAGGCAATTGAAGGAAGACAGGGTGTTTGGGTAGTAACTTGTGCTATATGCTGGGGGGGGCTGAGTGACAACTCGATCCAGCTGAATAGATATATTTTAAGTGATCTATAAAAACCTATAAAACTCAAACAGTGTTCCCAACCAATCTGGTCACCATGAAATACAAGACTCGTTTCATGAGTTTTTTAATTTTCCCTCATTCAGGCTGAGCTAAGAAGATAAGATACAAATACAGATTTCTGCCAGACTGCAGTTCACAGAACAGATTCTCAGCTTTTATACATGGTTGCATCTTGTTAAACTCCAGAGAGACATGCAGATTCAGAGAAGATGAGTATCTTGTCCATCAAACAAGTAATGCTGTTGTATGTGTGGAAAGGAACAGTTTATTTTAGGACTAGAAAAGGAAACTATTTTATGCAAGACTGCGCTAGCCTTGCAGAGCTTGGTTTGCAAGAAAATTTGCACACAAGTTTCACCTACTTGAAACTTATAAATAAGATCTTGCTCCACAGACCTGACCAAATTTCCTCAAAAAGTCATAGAAGGACTTTTCTGTCTCAAATATCTTCCAGAGTCTTTAAACCTGCTGGCACAGAAGCCACTTACGTATGTTGAGTAGATGGTCCATAACAGGAGAATTTAGAATGTCAGCCTCTTTCTTTTTATGCTAGAGCAAAATTTGCTTGATCTTTGATATAAATGGGGGCAGTTTTGATGGCACTCAGCAGAACAGCAATGGTACACACACACAGGCACATGTGTGTGTGCACATGCACCCTTGCATGCCAACCAATCCATTACAGTGCTTTTGAATAACATTTTGCATGTGAACTTTCTAAAATCCCACATGTCTACTTTGGATGTAGCCCACTTGAAAAATTCAAATGAAAAGCAGAAGGATGAATCTTTGAGTTGGTATTCTAACAGACTTGGATGACTGAAACACACACTGCCAGTAAAACTGTTCAAGATCTCTCGTGAGAACTTAATACACAATTTCTGTATCTTTACTTGTCTGTTAATGTCTCTGGAAAGCTAGTCATAATCATCACCTCAATTAAAAGATGTCCAAAATTAGACTGACAGAACCATCAGCCTGAGTCTGTCTTCTGTCACACTTGCCATAAAATGTTCTGAAGATATCCTATATCCCACATAGATTGCTGCTAGTGACTATGTGGCTGTTGGAGAAAAAGGTTTTTCTTTGCCTCAGAAAGCACCAGAGAAGAATTTTCTTACATAGTAAATGCTACTTACAGACAGGTGTTTTTCAGTCCTCAGTGTTTTAAAAAACTCAACCAATTTCTACACAGTTAATATGTGTAAACCACTCAATGAAACTAGTCATAGTAATGCTTGCTTTGGTGCCAATTTCATTACTTTGGTCAGTGTTGCTTCAAGGTGGAAAATAGCTTGTGGAGAGCAGCTTAAAATGCTGTATGCAGAGAAACAAATACTTAGAGCATTTGTGATTTTGTTCCACAAAAATCACAGATGTGCTTGACTGACATTCTAAAACTAATTCAGAATGAGGAATGAAGAAGAAATGGTTAATACCCACTTTTAAGAATTTTCATTCCCTAAATCAGAACAAAAATTCACTGAAGCTGAAAATAACTCACTGGTAAAAAAAAAAAAAAAACAATGCAAATAAAATTTGTCTCGGGGCTCCCTGTATATTACCTGTTTTTCTGACTTCAGATTGTGATGATTTAATATCATTCCTATCTCTTTTACATTCAAGAATTTGACATTAAGGAGGACATAGGACAAATCATTATCATGATTTTTAGACACCTCTTGCTTCTTTCTCCATCTGCCCAGGACAGGCCAGTGCAATTCTAGGCAATGCCACTGTTATGAACATCTTCAAAACAATCTGACTGTACTGAAAGCTTTTACATTTGTCTGGAGCACATATTAATCTCTAGAAATTTATTTCACAGACATTCTAGAGAAGAAAATATTCTATTTCCCATTTCAGTCTAGATAGAACAAAGTGGAATGCACGTCTTGATGGCTCAAGGATGTGATCTCTGAGATACTAAGTCTTCAGATCACCAGGTTCTTAAAAGTGCAGGATCCCCATCCTCCCTACTTCCCTTTCCTCACAGGAAGATGAAACATGTCATGGGGGAAAGGTTTGACTGAGAAAAGAGCAGAATGTTTGGCAGAAGGAGCAACTATTTTTTGCATGCTCCCATCAAATCAGCCACACTTCTCGTCTCACCAAATGAGGTGTAGACTCCCTACATGGGAAAGCATGGAAGGAGAAAGGGAAGGATTGGAAAAGATTTTGAAAATCAGTGTATCTTATGGCCCAGGATGTTTAGGGTACCAGGCTTCATCCCTGAGCAGCATGACATAAGTCCAATATATTTCCTACTTGCAGACCACTGACTGGTGATGCAGGCTCTGTTTTGTTGAGGGCTGTATGGTATTCCCTGCAAGAATAAATCACAAATGCAAATCAGTTGCACGACTATCTAAAGTACTATTCACAGAAGCAGGTGATGGGTAGAATAAATATTAATATTCAGTAAAATAACAACAAATATTTATTTTCAAATTTCTAATGCACCTATCTATGCTCTATAAGGATGACTTGTGTCCTTTCAGTCAGTTCTTCCTCTGGGTATACAGGGGATTTAGGTTCCAAAACCACTTTAGTACTTTTGAAAAGGTTTCCCATTATGAACTCAATCAGACTTTTTCCTGAACTTTATGAGGTCCTCTGAAATGGATGAACATTGAAATGCCTTTGATATTATCATTTTCTCTCAGAGTAATGATTATAATTAGCTCTTTTCTAATATCCTCTTTTGGCTTTAGTACACCTAAGGCTATAAAACAGACTTGAAATTTTTCCCAGGCAGTGTTGGGAAATCTTTTGTATTTTAAGTCAATACCTAAATATAATCAGTTTTCTTAATGTGAATGAAAAGTCTGTACAAAGTCAAAGGACTTTTATGATGTTCTAAAAAGATATTAGACCCTTATTCCCGTGAAGTAACCTTGATGAGATGTCTAGAAACTCTCATGAGGGGCATTCTAGAATGTTTCCTGATTTTTTCCCTTCCTCCCCCCCTTTCACCATTTTATCCCTCTCTTATTCCTTTCCTTCTACACAGAATCTTACTTTCCAAGTCATCTGAGCCTCTTATACATTCTTGCCCCTCCAAAAACTTACTCCCCTTTCTTCTTTTCATTTCCAAATGCTCTTTATATATAATTTACAGTCAGTGTATTTCTGCAATCAGAAATCATCTCCAAAGACACCTGTCCATGGCTCTCTAACAAACAAGGTCATGTCAAATTATCTGATAGTTGCTTTCTAAAAAGCAAGTATTCCATCTCCACCTTGCTGAGCACTGCATTATCTACTCATATTTTTTAACTGTTACTTTCTTTCAACTTTAATATGGTGTTGGCCATCCAGGTGTCCAAATGTGTCCCAGAGGGTTCAATCGTTGTCCTCTACTCTTTTCCTCCTACATAATGTCACTGAGCAACAGTATTCAGAGCACCTTTATTCTGACGAGCCTCCATTGTTCTGTGTTCAGCTTTGACCTCTGGTAAAGACGTAAACATCCTTTTGTGTTTCTGTCATATTCTTATCACAGGATCATAAAAAAATTTGGAGGGGGCAACAGCAGGAGTTCTCGAGTCCAATCTGCTGCCCAAATCTGGGTCAGATTTGAAGTCAGATCAGGCTGCTCAGCTGCATCTTTAAAACCTTAATGGAAGGAAACTATGCAACCTGCCTCAGAAGTCTCATCATGTGCTGGTCTCTTCCTGTGAATCTCAGGCTTGACATCCTCAAGAGTATTCTGAAGGAGCGCTGCTTTTCTTTTATATCCACCTACTATGAAAATCCATACTCTTTCTCGTCATTAAGGTACATCACCTGAGTGCTGGTATTGCACAGACACTCAAGAGACAGAACTCTTTGCATACAAGTCAAATTATTTGGATTGGGGCACAGGATCGTGCGCAAGGCATGGGGGATTTGATTGGTGGGCACCCCAGGAGCTTCAGTTGCAAGGATCCTCACAGCAGCATCTTCAGCTGGATAGAGTGAGACTCCCTGATATGTTCTTCTGCTCATTTCATATAATCTACCTGGCCTGTGGTTGTACGTGACCACTTCAGCACATGAGTAATAAAACGTTATTGATTGTCTCTACTACAAACAAAACAGCTTCAAAACACCTTACCAAAGAGCTGTCCTACGTGACCATTTCTGCATCTGTAGGAATATATTCCACTGACTATTTAGACGTTTTGTCCATGTACAATTTGATTGATCCTGCAAGAAGAATCTCTGTGACACTCCACCCACTACATTAATCAATAGGTGTAGGCAACTAAATTGGACTTGACACAGCAGGAGCAGCCCGGTGGAATCCCTAGGGCTTCCTGAAATCCCCACCTGGAGAGCTCTTGCAACAATCAATAAAATACTTAATTTTCAAGGTGACTAGTGTTTCAGACAATCCTCTGTTTTTTTAATTCTCTGTTGGAAAGTGATAATGACAGCAAGCTCAATTCCTAACTTTCATGAGATGGGGGAATAGTTAAGTCCTAGGAGTCTTTTGCTGTCATTGGTATGTATCTCAGTCATTTCAAAAACCCATGTACTCCTCCGGGCTTTGAGTGGAAGTCTCCAGCTGGGATTGAAATTAGCAAATTAGTTTACTGTAGCAACATCAATATTGACACAAGCACAGAAATGGATTTTTGGTTGGTGGTTACTGTTTTTAAGGGTGTATAAAGAAGAAGGACATTATATTCATTCATATGGTATGGGCAGGTCTGTTTTTTTTCACAGTTTGTACATATTTGTTATGAATGTATTTATGCCTCTTGTTCCAGATATATTTTTTCTATTTTATTCAACTCTTCTAATCCAGGGTTGGTACCTGATGGTGTTGTTGTAAATTGGAAGAAAATCCACAAACAAACAAAATCAAACAAATCACAGAACCTTCTTTAGCTTCTTACTTTATATCAATTATATTACTCTTGGAACAAAAGACTGAATAAAATATTCTGATGTCACCTCATTAAAAAGGGCTGACATTTTCTTATCTAAGTTCTGCTTTCAGTTACCCTGGTACAACACAGCAAGGCTATTCATTTGATCAAGTTCAGAATACACTTAAACCCCAGAATTTATGAATCTGAGATTGTGAAGAGAGGGAGGGTATGAGGCCCAAAGAATCTATTAGAAAACTTTGACACCAAATAAATCTTTAAGTCCTCTAGAGCATGGTATCTGAGATGAAATGACAAGGAGTAAAAGAAATTGCAACGAACATAATTTTCTTTTGTGTTACTTTAATCTTTCCTGTGAAAACCACTTACAAATCTTGATCATTGTACTTGTTTGAAAGCTGCAAAGGAACAAGTTCATAAAATTAAGTCTCCAAGTCAATCAATCAGTACACAGTTAAACAGTTCAGAAAAACTGTTCATAATATAATAAATCATACTTTTTCTATTTTGTATGTGTGTGTGATTATTAATGAAGACAGTTCTTAAACACTGGAAAACTGAAATATTCATAAGTACATTTGACCTGACTGGAAACTTTACTTTGTCTTCACTCTGAAGACCACAGTCTAGTTTGAGAATGAATATACAAATGCACACAGATGCTCCATTTCATGAAATATTTGCATTTTTATGTTTTTTCAACACAAAGTAACTTCAAAAAGCCTATTGTTAGCTTCCATCAAAATCACCTTGGTAAAAACAGGATTGCAGGTGGATATGTCCTATATAAGGACAGAAGTCAATGCACCTTGATGTCCTGTGACTGACAACAGCTGAAACAAATGCCCTGGGCAAACAGGAGTGGGACAAGCACTGGATTATTGTTCCAGAATATTTTTTCACCCTCCTGCCTTTTGAAATTTAGACATATATTGGAAGAAATGTGACATTTTTGTATTTAGCTGGGGTAGATAGATCATCACCTGTACCAGCAATACTTCCATGCCCTGTTAAAAAAAAATAAAAAGAATTATGATCAGGTAAAAGAGAAATCAACTGATGAACAGTGTGGGAAGTGCAGGGGGCACAAAATAGTCTTTTTTATAATTCCATTGACCTTTTCAAGATTTGCTGGGGTAGAGGCACTGCTGATACCCCTTTAGGGTCTGATCCCAAACTGCCATGCATCCATAACAGTGTTTTTCTTACCTATGAGACTTAAGGAGATTTTCATCCTCCTTACTATTACTTTTATTTAATTAATATAGTAAAGAAAATCTGGTCTGTTTAATCAGGTTAATTAAACAAGTATTATCTGTTTTTATGAATGTTATTGTTTTGGATTAACCGAATTTAGTTCAAATGTTATGAATCGATTTATACAAAATAGAAATAAACCCGGTACTGGACTGCAATACTTGCTCACAGTTTTCAGTGTTCCCCATTTAACTTGACAGCTTAGGTTAAGGTAGTGTAATTTCAGACTTTGGGCTGTGTATGATGCCACTCAACAGTACATCACGTATTTGATACAACATTTTCTGGAGCTGCATTTACCTCCTTGTCTATTTCTGCTTATAAAATTAGGCACTAAGCAGAGGCATTTGTTAAAAAAAAAAATCTAGAAAACTACTTTTATGACTATCAAGAACAGAAATCATACTTGGAGTCTACAAACGTTGAGATCCAGAAGCTGTTGAAATCAGTGGGAAAATGCTTATTGACATTAAAATTTTGTAGCACACTCAGCAGCCCAAATCTTCAGAACTAATAGAAAATTCTGTGGTGACTAACATTTTCCAACATAAAGTTTTGCTCTCATTTGCAATAGTGAAAAAAACAGTTTCTTTGGGCTATTTTACAAAGCTAAGCATCAAAAGGGTCTATTAGAGACAGATTTAAGCTGTTAAAAGGGAAAATTTTACAGGAAATGAATGGGTTTTTGCAAGTCAGTGTCTTGTAATCTCCCATTTGGGAGAGTAAAGAAGTTTTTTTCATACATACACTGTCAAAGGAAGTTTCTTTTCTTACAATCGTTGCGTATTTAAGCTCAGTAAAATTCTTGTTGGGTGGAAATTATTAGCATGTTTTTTTTTTTTTAGATAATAGGGGAAATTTGGGAAATTACCTATCTTTAATTAATATATGTGTCAAAATATTTTCCACCCATACACTGCTTTATGAGGAGGAACTCTCAGAAATTTTATTGAGACAAAAACCAGAGCTGGTAACTGCAAAGGATATTTGTACCTAAATGTCAGGGGCGTTCAGGCCCTTTGAATGTAACAGACGTGGATAAAGTGCCTTTGGAGGAAATGAGATGTGTGCCTTTTGTCATTTAAAAGTAGCAGAGCTGGGTCCTGATGAAGCAAGAGCAAGATGACAAAAGTCTTTTATCCCTCCTCCATTACCATGATGGAAACAGAGGCAGCCTGGTCCATACCAGAAAGGCCAGTGCCAGGGAAATAAGGCACATCATTGCTCTCTACAGCTTCCTGAGGTGAAATGGAGAGGGAGGTGCTGAGCTCTTCTCCCTGGTATTTATTCAGTGAAAAGACTTGTGGTTCAAAGCTGCACCAGAGAAGGTTCGTACTGGACATGAGGAAGCATTTCTTTATGGAGAAGGTAATCAAACACCGGAACAGGCTTCCTAGAGACATGGTCAAGCCTGTCAGTGTTTAAGAGGCATTTGGACAATGCTGTTAATATCTTACTTTATCTTTTGGTCAGCCCTGAAGTGGCTGTGCAGTTAGATTAGATGATCACTGTAGGTTTCTTCCAACAGAAGTGTTCTAGTCTAGTCTAGTCTAGTCTAGTTAATCTCCTCACAGACTCTTTTTTGTTTCAGTTTTTTCCTTCCTCACAATCACAGCACACAGAGTGATCCAGAAGATAGCAGAGAGAAAGGAAAGGAGGATATTCTTCTTTATCAAGCTTTATCTCACCAAAATATTAAGTTCTATCTATTGCTCAGAGTGCAATAGATTGCTGTTTATACTGTGATTCTTTAGAATATGATGAAAGAGATTATATTGTTATAAAAAAGCCAAATCCTCACCCTTAAAATCCTGGAAAGTGGATAAAAAGAGTAATCTCGGATTCAGTCAGGAATTCAGCAAATTCACTTTTAAAAATAAAATAGAAACTTTATTCTCATACTGTTTTTTTTCAAAACATGACTTATTCTTTGAGCTCTGTCAGGAATAGGGATAACAGTAGTTCAGAAGATGAAAATAAATTATCCTCTGATTCTATTATTAATTTTTAGCCAGATAAGTCACTCAACTTTCCTGGTAGACATATTCCAAAGCCCCTTTACAAAGCTTTGCTAGATCTTGTCTCTTGTAAATTAGACCCAACTCCAAGCGGAACAGCAGAATGGAGACAATATTAAATGGAGAGAACATCATAATGAAGAGGATATTCAGATATCTCATGTTCTTGCCCCAAAATTACACTCAGCAGGGCAAGCCCATGAGAGCTCATTAACACAAAGCCTGGTTCCTGGCTTGATCTGTGAGCTTGATGCCACTGACCCCAAGGAGTTATTCCACAGCAACACTGATGTAGCAGAGAGAAGAGAAAACCCCTCCTCATCATCCACAACTTGTCTCTTTTACTGGATAAGTATGCATTATTTCTTCTATATTCCTTTACAAAATTTGTATGTGCTGGGAATGTGACTTAGGGTTTATAATATAATAGCATTATTATTATTCTTTCTTCTATTTGTTTTTTTCCAAACTGAAGTTAAGCTGAAATTGAATATTGAACTGTTGCATTTCAACTGCAGAAGTCACCTTTACTTTCTGTCTTTGATGCTTAACTAGGAATGGGTCCCAGGATCATGAGCTTCTCCCAGTATTAGTGGAGAAATTCCAGAGCCATTTTTGCAAACTGTGGCAGTGGTATCCTTTTTTTGGCCCTTCAGCCCACTTAATGTCAGCACCTGTAATAGTTCTGCTCCCACTAGGCATTGGTCAAGTGATGTAAAACAAGTTTAAACAGAACCCAGTTTTGTTCCTGGCACAGGCAAATCTGGAAGCATTTCTTCTCAAGGGAGTCCGAAAAATCTCATCTCTCACTCCACAATAGAGTCAGCTTGGTTGTATTTATGTGAAGATACCAAAGCCATCTCAGGGAAAGAGGTTGACCATGTGTTTTCTCAGCTAGAGTATCTCCTGCAAGAAATTGTAAAACATGAAAATTCCTTTGTTTTCTTTACTGTCAATGTTTATGTTATCTCATTTGTTTTAGGAGTTTGCAACAGCTGTGAAACCCCACCACAGAGATATTCCTGGAATAATTATCTCTTGCTGCAGTCTAATCAGAGTAGAGAATGTGACTGGGTCAAGGCTTTGGAATTTGTTAAGATGAGATCCATACAATGATAAATAATTTATGTCTCTAATATGTTGCAACAAGATGTAAAAGAAAATTAATTCCTCAGGCAGTTTTTATTATTCTTGAATCTGTAACCTGTCATCTTCGCTGTGAGTCAAATGCCAAATTACAGCTAAAATCCTGTTCTGCAAATGAAATCCTTTAGTCATGCTAATTTTAATTTCAAATGTAATTGTTTGCATTTTACAACCCTTACTATTAGCTTGGAAAGCATTTCTACCTCCTAAAATTTAGGACACACAAAAAAACCCCCTTTTCCTGTTTTAGTACTGGAGATGTAAGTCATGATGCTTCAGCCTTACCTCAAGTGCTTTTCAGCTGCAGGTAATGAACTGAGAGGAAGAAACTGGGGCTATTGGGAAGGCATGTGGTAAGTGGGAGACAGCACAGGAAGGATCTAGAGACCTCTGGCAGATACAGGATTTAGGATACAAAGCCATAGAAAACTGAGTTTCATCAGTTCTACAGGAAAATAAATCCATGTAAATAAGCCATAAAGTTAAACTACTGCTCAGGGTCAACAAGCCATCAGTAGGCTCTCGTGCCCCTTTGAACTGGGAGCATGCAAAGTTACTGTGTCTCAGACCTGGGGACAGTAACTTCCTGCCAGCATTAATACTATCTAGGTCAAACACTCCTCTTATACCTCAAGTTTTGGATCTGGGCCTAAGCTCCCACTGCTAAAGCTTCAAAATTACTTCAAGGCACTTCACCAGCCAAAAACATTAAAAGATTTACTTTACCTTTAAAGAAATTACTTTGGAGTGAAATATAACTTTTTTTTTTTTTTTTTCCCAGCTTGAATCAATTTTAAACAATATTTTATTACAGGAAATGAAACATACCAGGTGGAGCTGCAACATATTTTTTAAATTGGCAAAATTAATCAAACTCCAAATTTGACAGGTCAGTAGAGTTAATATAACTAGACTTGTAGAAAGTGCCCAGTAGTGAATGCTGTTCAAGATTGTTGCTTTCCAAATGAAAGAAAAAACTCAAGCCATTTAGGTACCATCTGCTGCATGCTGTATACCCTTGCTCCCAAAGGGTTTGCAGTATTGCATTCCACAACAAGTGACTGGACATGTACAAAAGGCATAGGTTAATCTTTTGCTCTAAAAATTCTCTAGCTCCAGGCAGACCTCTGTCTGGAGCAACTGGGAAAGTGGGTTTTGGTAACCTTGATTTAAATAACACCAAGAAGAGAGATAACTATCTGAGAATATATATCTAAATCCAAACTACTACAGCTAAATGCTAGAGCTCTATGTTCAGCTGAAATTTGCTGAACATATTTGCAAACCATTTTGGCTAATATCTAATTTTAACAGCAGAAGTTCTGCTAATTAGTTCTGTATTCACCAACTCAGCCTTCAGAAATGCTTTTCCCATTGAATTAGCTAAGAGATGCACAGAGCAGCTTATGAGAAGGCAAGTTATCTGGAGAGGAAAAAATAAGTGGAATCATAGCACACAGCACAACTACTGATCTGTCAGCTGATAGTTTTGAATCTCTAACAGGACATTTCTAATAACCTAAATAAGCAACAGCTGAAAATACTTATCAGAGAAATTAAAACAGACGAAGAGAAGACAGGACAATATTCCTTGAATCATTCAGAACATGAAATGAATGAGAAGTTAAGAGTGCACATAAAGTTAAATGAGAGAGATGACAGGAAATTAGAGGTGAAAGTAAGATTTATATATATATATATATATATATATATATATATCTACTGTACAGTATTTTTTGAGATAATCCTCAACTTTCTAACTGACATTAGGTTGTCCTGGGATTCAGTTTCTAAACTGATAATATAAGCAGAAAAAAAGTAAGGTTTTAAAAAATGACTACCTCAGTGAAGAACATTCCTGTCACAGAACTAGCAATGGAGATTATACCATTTGCCCATGCATGCCAGTCTGAAAACACACATGCATTTTCACACTGTGTGTGTAAAAGAACATGCAAGATCCTGAGTTCCTGGACCAGACAAATTACTCAAAACTGGGCAGGATGCAAGTGCCTAATTGAAACATTCTGACTGAAGGAAATCTTTCACAATTTTTTGACCACTCACTTTAGGAGCACTGAAGTCAACATGTACATGAACATTTTACTCTAAAGATTCCCAGGCACCTGAATTTCAGTTTTTATATGTGTCCAGGGTCATGTCAGTGCTGTAATCTGTGTGCAAACCTCCCATCTAGCTGGGAGCAAGACTACAAGCTCAATGGACCCAAGGGACTGTGCAAAGATTTTATTTCTCTAAAACTGTAGCTCCAGCTTCATCCCCTCAAAATAAACCTGGAGGAGGCATTTGCATTTGGATTCGTATTTTGGAAGCAGGAGTGATCCCCACTCTTTCTGATGATGCTGTTCAGCAAATAATTCGGCTACAGTGGGGGCACAGGGAACATAAGTTGTACCACAGCAGTTACAGTGGTCTCATGGCATAACAGAAATTACAGAACTGATATAGTTACCTAGCTACAAAGCAGACTTTTCCGAGCTCCAACTGGATTTAGAGGATCTCATGTTCCCAGCCACAAATCTCCCTTATTCTTGGTAAATGTTAGGACATTACTGAATAAATGTCACCAGGGGCTGATGTGCTCAGGGGTCAGATATTTCATCAAGGATGACCATGTATCTGGAAATCCACACATGTCCAGGGGTCATGTGTGGAGTTACTTGCAAAATGCTGGGTTTGGAAAACATCTGGCTCACTAATCCTCTTCTACAAGTCACAAGGTACAAGGGGCCTG
>NW_020955378.1:1389501-1390559 GCF_003031625.1 Empidonax traillii
AATAAATGTCACCAGGGGCTGATGTGCTCAGGGGTCAGATATTTCATCAAGGATGACCATGTATCTGGAAATCCACACATGTCCAGGGGTCATGTGTGGAGTTACTTGCAAAATGCTGGGTTTGGAAAACATCTGGCTCACTAATCCTCTTCTACAAGTCACAAGGTACAAGGGGCCTGACCTACTGTGCCAGGACTCTGCATTCACTGTATAGTAACCTCAAGGGCTTTCTATTAAAAGGTTTGTATATTTGCTCAGATGGGTGTCTTCACTTCAACAGTGTGAATACTCCTCTGTTCCTCTTGCCTCCAACTTTGTACACAGAAAAGCTTCACAAAGCTAGAACTGTTTTTGTTGTTTTGGGTAAAATAATACAGAAGATTGAGATGATAGTTGCTGTAAACACAAAATAATAATAAATTATTATAGTCTAAGTATCAAACTTACATGATGGTGATATTCAGGCATACATTTCTCTTAACTAGACTGAGACTGGAATTACCTATACTTTTTATGTATATATATATATATATACATATATACATACATATACCTATACCTACATTAGATTGGCATTACCTATACTTGTATTGCAATGCATCCCAAAATTGAACATAAGATCTTAAAAAGAAAATGTAGACTACAGCCAGAAAAAAAATAAAAGCAAACCAGAAAACCTGTGTGTTGCTGCTTTCCACATAATGTAATTCTATGCACATGAATTCTTAAAAAAATAAATTGCAACAAACACTCCTCCTTTCCTCACTACAGCTTGCATATGCAGTAAATGATATACAAGTCATAAAATAGTTCTTGATTCAGTGGTCTACTACTTTGGAATTTAGAAGGGGACATTTTCTGGGAGTAATGTTGCAGTACATTGCTACATTAAAATATGAACCACTTTTATGGGGTTACACTACAGATCATTTGGATCTGTTTGTAAAACCTCTCCTCATAAATGCTTCCTATTATATTGATTTTTGAAGAATGCTTCACATTCTCATGCTCTCAGCATGGTGTATTAGCATACAGTAGTTCAAAAAATATATCTATTT
>NW_020955378.1:1390776-1399538 GCF_003031625.1 Empidonax traillii
ATTGCTACATTAAAATATGAACCACTTTTATGGGGTTACACTACAGATCATTTGGATCTGTTTGTAAAACCTCTCCTCATAAATGCTTCCTATTATATTGATTTTTGAAGAATGCTTCACATTCTCATGCTCTCAGCATGGTGTATTAGCATACAGTAGTTCAAAAAATATATCTATTTTTGGACATTTTTTCTATCAATATTAATTAACTATTTACTATGTTAGAATGATTGAGACAAATGACAGTTTTATTTTGCCATTTTCTGGGTATTTTGCTCACAAACTTTGAACTACCTGTGCACGTTTTCATGAAGAGAAAAAAAAAACCTAAAATTGAAATTCTCCTGGGTTTCTAGTCTCAAGACATCAGAAGAAAAATGAAGGTGTGGAATTCATACATTTAAAAGCAGAGATGGGAGAAAAAGGATGGCAGAAAGATCATCTCTGTATGTAAATACTGTCAGTCATTGTTATGTGCATCAAAAAAAAAGGAGTACAAATAGGCAAGGTGAAAGCAAGAATGTGAAATAGGAAATTGTACCGATTGCTTGTGAACAGGGAGCTCATTCCTCTCTGTGCCCTTAAATACTGTTCTCCACAAGACACTGTAGTATCCACTCCTCATTAGAAATCTGCTGACAGCAACAGCCTGAAGGCTTTGGCTATTTGTTGAAATGGAAAGTACAGCAGAAATAATACAAGCAGTCCCCTCGTGTTTGACAGCTGGGAGCATACTGGATGCATGCAGCTTTAAATAGCCAACACATAAAAAAAAGTAAATGTCCTAAAGAATTCACTTGTGTACAGCGTACTAACCATGTACCAAGTACATTCACAATGAAGGAAAAAGTCTTCCAATGAATAATCTTGAACTAAAAATTTAAACAGAAAATACAAGTGGAGTCACTAGAGATGATCTCATCCAGTATCTTGTGGTGCTCATGAATGAGTACTTGTTTTATATGTATTTAAGAGCCTGTAAAGAGATTTTGCAGCCTTCTTCTATGACCTTAAATATATCATTTTCACGGTCATTAGAAAGTGTTTCCTAATATTTCATTTAAATTCTTACATGCCAAAATTTAATTCACTTTCCTACTTACTTAAGGCATATAGAAAAACAGCTAATTGCCCTCTGGTGTAACCTTTGACAAATCACAATACTGTAAGCATGATTTTCCCCTTTTATCTCTCTTTCTTAGACCAAACATAAATAATTCCTCTATGCGTTTGTTTTTGGTAGTTCTAATATTACTTTAATTACTGCTCTGGATAATCATGAGTCTCCTTATCAAATGCTATCATTAGTAATGGTGAGACTATTATTTTTGTTTCACATTCCTCTTAATAATGCTTGGAAAATGAAAGTTTATATCTAAATATGGAAAGAAATAGAGTGTTTCCAGATGGCCAGAATAAAACTGTTCAATTACAATTACTGTTCAATTACTATTAAAGTTTTAGTAGGATTGCTGTTTATTGTCATGTATTTGTAAGAAGTCTCTTGGCATGTCCACTGCTGGTCTTATCATCTGAAAATGTTTTGGTTTACAGATGACCTGCAGCACAGGTGAGATGTTGGAGTGCCATGCTTTGAAAAAGATTTTGTTTCTCTTTTGCCATAGAAAATAAAGCATCAATCCATCAGTATCCTCTTCACAAATAGTGTAGATTTCTCATTGGTTTTGCAAGTGTGATGCAAACTTAATATTAGGTAAAGGTCCTTAAAATCAAACATATCTGACATCAAGAAATTTTTCATTCCGATGCAAAGGTCAAGCCCTTCCAGGAGACACACAGCCTGAACTGTCTCATCTTTCATTAACACATAGCACTTCTAAAAAAAAAAACCTGGAAAAGCCTCTTGTACACTAAAATCCTGCAAGTTGATAATAATAAAAAAATTTAAAAGCAGCCAAACAAAAAGCTTTACCTATAACTGCTTACTTTTTCTTAACAAGCATGTCAACCTACCCTCTGCAGTGGGGACCAGCCTTGACCATAGAAGACCAAATCACCTTGTTAACTGTTGTGTGCAAATTTGGTCTCTTACATCCCGACAGCATGAACTTGTGTTAGTGCATGATTGTCTATTGCTATTGCTTCCAATCCCATTAATGACTTAAAAGCAATATGAGGGACTGATATTCAGAAAGGGTTAGAAAAATCAAGCTATTGGTCACCATTAAAAATTGCTCATGTCTATTGAGCTTTGGAAATAAAGACAGAAATTTGATGGAGAAAAGAAGGAGATCAATTTGCAAAGTTGCTGTGGACAATGTGATTCATGAATTAAAGGTTTTGTCAACAGTTGATTTTTAAATCACTGTTCTCCTGTGATTTTCACTTCAGTGGAAACTTCTGAAATCACTGTGAAGGTAGTGGCCCTTTGAATGTGCAGGATAAGAAGATGAGAGTATTTGCATTATTAGGCTGAACTAGTTCTGTCCAAAGTAACCTGTGAGAAATGATCTCCTGATAAGGCAAGGGATGGCTTATTGGTTCAGTCTCCTTGTCATCCCTTGCGTCGAAGGAAGACTTTCCCCTACTTTCCAATAGTTAGAGAGGCCCAGGGAGAGATTCTGTGTAATTATTTACTGCTACTACACATGAGATTCTTATCTTCTTTAAAAAATATGAGAGATTCAAATTCAAAGTGGAGCAGAAACAGTGTCCTGTCACTACTGCATTAAATCCTTACAGTGAGTTCAGCATTAAAGAGATTCTCAGAGGCAGAGAAAACTGAACACAAAGCCCTCTCCAGTCAGAGACACTTCCATCCACAAAAGCAACAATTACAAGACAAACAGATTTAGGAGAAGCAAAAAGATATTGCAGTGAATAAATTAATCAATGTTTTGGGTTGGACTTGTGTACGAGTATGCAAATGGAGAAACACACCTACCCAATAACCTCAGACAAAGAAAGCCCACTCTGTGGCCCAGAGAGAAGTTAGCTTCATCCTGCCAATACAGAACATAATTCTACTTAATAGTTTCAGGTCTTTTTTTTCTATAGTACTCTAAATTTAAAATGGGAGAAAGAAGAGCTTTATATTGATTTATATATGCTAGTCAGCAGTAGAAGAAACCTTCTGATCATGTGAAAAAGATATTTACAAATGTTTCTATTTCATCATTTTAAATTAGATTTGTGAATATCTGCTAGATTTTTGTATTTAATAGATATAGAAGTGGCTTCCATTAAATTATAAAGAAAAAATCCCTTTTCCTTCAGGGTTCATACCACCATTTGCTGTACATTGACTATTTTGAGCTAGCACCATCTATCACTTTAATCAGGCAATGTAATTCAATCTTTTCATTCCATAGGATGGCATTCAAAATCCTAACAAATTTTAAGGACAAAGGAATATGCAGCCTCCAGGGAAAATATGTTTTCTTTGTATGCCTTTAATACATGCTTTTATATGGCAGCATCTTTACTACGACTTAGCCTGAAGAAATGTTATCTGTCATCTCACACACTGGGAGGGTAGAAGGATGATCTTTTCAAAGGCTTAGATGTGTATTAGGGTCAAATTGCCTTTGAACAATTTCTCCAGCACCCCAAAGGAAATCCTTTGTACTGATCAATTCGGTTGTTTGACAGTATGTATGTATATATACAGTTCTATGTATAGTGCCTTTCAAGCACAAGTTACTGGACCTCTGGTAAGAATTCCTACTAGAAATTTTATGCCTCACATGTTACAGAAGAAATCAGGCTACATGATCATTATAGTGTAATCTGTACATAAAACTTATGAATCTGTGAGTGTAACCCAAAGGCATACTAAGAGAAACTGAAATAAACACATGGACTGAAGAAAGGCAAAAATTTATAAAATGACTATTTTTTAGATTTGTTTTTCTTTTTTTTTTCCTGGAAAATATTACTTCCTTCTCTCTCCAGAAACAATTTATGGTTTGCTTAAAATAAGTAACCCTCCTAATCTTTGTTGGTTAAACCTTAGGATTTTCAGTATTTGCTGGAAAGAAAGGGGAAAATTTGAAAATAAATAATGAAGCAAGAATTAAAAGGACCCTTGAAATTAATTAGCAGTGTGCTTACTGACAAAATAATTATTAAAAAATTTGCAATGTTATAAAAAATAAATGGGCCAAGAAGCATTGAAAATGCTTGAAAAATACCAACAAAATTATTCAGAGAAATTTGAATAAAATACATGGAAGCGTATTAAATGGTAGAATGCAGTAGACAAATCTGGTAAGTCTGAAACCATGAAGTTTTCAAGTATCAGCCTGTGAATACTTCTGAGTTGGGTAAGACTGAATTAATGACAGAGCAGAGAAGAATCACTAAATCTAAAGGTCATAATTTTTTGTGTCATAAGAGAAATGTTGTAGAATCTATTCCAAATATAAATCAAAAAATATTTCTTATTAGGTATCATGGAAAAATGTAATACAGAGTAACTGTAGACTAATTTAGAGCTGGTCATATGGCCAGTCTTGACTAACAGTGCAAATCCAGCTGGAGTGTTACAGGAGAACAGTCAGTTAATACCAAATCTTTACATGATCAGAATTAACTGAAAATATATTGCACTATAAAAACAAATGGAAAAACTGGAAAAATAAATGTATTTGCCTTAAGAATCAGAATAACCTTCTGTGGAGTGCAGTTGTTTACTGAAGCTTAACTATAAAGCTTATTGCAACTGGTAGAATGGCTGCAAATAGAAATTTCCTATAATAGATGAAGGGAATTGATTCAGACAATGTTTTAGAAACCAACACTCCTGAAAAGGCTGGATAAAACACAGAAGGCAAATTCTTAAAAAGGGTGCAAAGGTCCAGCTTGGGACATTAGAGCAGAGCTTCACAGGATGCACAAGAGAGCAAGTAATTTTTACAAATATAAGTCTGTACACATAAGAACAACCAGTTTATATTAACAAGTGTGTAAGGCAATGAATGGCCTGTATACTTCACTTCTGTTGTTTTGTCCTCTTGACCTTAATCTGATATTTACACTTTTTCTGGAGTTCTTCCAGGTATGACTCTTCTCTTTGTTTTATTTGAATTAATGGATTTTGTGATGGTGTGAAAAAACAACTCCTGGCTAATTCTGTAGTGGAACACACAGTAGAAGCATAAGCAACTGTAGTTCCATAAAAAAGAGTTTGATGTCTAAGTCAAATAAATCTAAAAAAAACCCCCAACCAACCAAACAACCAACCAATCAAAAAAGACCCTCCAAAACCAACTAGCTAGAAATAAGAAATTCCTATCATTCAGCCTGGAATGGCTTGAAGTGAAGAGTGCAGACTATCTAAGTGAATTCTCTAGGAAAGAATTCCACATTTAACAGAACATACAAAAACAGAAAAAAGTTTTATTGAAACAAATGATTGACAGAGTAGTTGTCAAAGGTTCATTGTGAAAATGAAAGGATTTATTGCATGGGGTTCTGAAAAAGTCTGTTGTAGATTGAAACTAATTGATATTTTCAGGAATGGCTTGAATGATGGAATGAAGTATATTTCTTACATTTGCTAATGACACCTTCCTGGATGGAACTGCAAGTACATTTACCTGGAATTCAAGCAACCTTGACAATTCAAGTGATTATCTCAAGAAGCATAAGGCTGTCCTACAAAACAGCAACCAGAACAAGATACTGATGATAGGGCAGAAGTAATCAGCTACAAAAACATAGGAAAGGGATAACTGATTACGGAATAGTTCTGCAGGGGTATGTGTCTTAGAGAGAATTACAAAGGGAACCTGAATCAATCAAGCATTTTTAATGCAAAAAAAAAGACAAATACCAACAAGCATGTACATGCAGGAATACAGTTTCCAAAGTACTTGAAGCAACACCCTGGAAGACTCAGCTTATGGATATTCTTGAGATTAAGTATAGTAAGAATCAGTTGGACAGTTTGGAGAAGAGTAATGAGACAAATCTGTAGTCATACAGGCAAGTTCACTCTGGGGAAAAATGTGGGACTGGCTGGCCAGAGGAAAAGGCAGCACAATAAATAAATAAATAAATAGTGAATAAATGAATACCATAGCAAAATTAATAATAAAGTATAAAATATTTTTGAGAGAATGTAAATGTCAGAAGTGCATCTTTAAAAATAATGAAAACAGAAAGCATATGCCACTGGAAAAAGAGATATCAATAGCTACAAAACCGCTTCTGTCTGACCTTAATATGATGCATGAACAAATTGGGAACAAATTTTTGGAATTAAAAAAATATTGAAAACATGGAGATAAACCAAAAATGGGATAAAACATCATCTGCATTAACCAAACAACAGATTGTCTGAGGTTTGCTTGATTTCTCAGTAAGAAACTATTTTTAGAGGAAAATTTAAATATAGTAGGGTTTTTTTCTATTTGGTTTTCAAACATGGTGCTTTATGGAAAACAGTTGGTAAAGCCTAACTGCGTGGGAATTAGTAAATGAATTCTGATGGGAAAAGGAAATGACTTATGGAAAATGACACCTAGCCATGCTTGAGGGGAAAATACCAATCTGGATAGAGTTTACCCTTCACTACCATTGATCTTTTAGAATGTTTTTTGACAACCTAAGCACTAAGGATAGTGGTATGCTGCTGAAATAGGGCATGATCAGCAGAGGGATTGGAATAACATAGGGAAAGAAGAAGTCAACCATGGTTTCTGAATAGTAAAAAAAGGATGAAATTCAAGTGTACAACACACAGCACAATGTGTTTAGGGACAACAAATATACATTTGGGATGTAAAATAGTAGGGAATGGTATAAAGAACACCACCCTTGTAGGTCATTAAAACTGATTCTCCTACCATTCTTCCTCAGGATACCCAGCTCCCAGAGCTGGAAGTTAGTGATGGGAAGCTGAATAAATCCAGGAGCATTTGGTGCCAGTGTAATATAACCAGGATTTGGTGCCCTGTAACCCTGTAATCCAGGAGGAAATGGTTAGTGACCCACCAAGCCAATTAGACATCCACAAATCTATTGGCCCAGATGGGATGCATCCAAGAGTAATGAGGGATCTGGCACAAGAGCTTGTCAAGCCACTTTCAATCATTTACCAGCAGTCCTGATTAACCAGAGAAGTCCCAGCTGACTGAAAGTTAGCCAATATAATGCCCACCTACAAGAACAGCTGGAAGGAGCCACAGGCCTGTCATACTGACCTCAGTGCCAGGGAAAGTCATGGAGCAGATCATCCTGAGTGCCATCACATGGCACGTGTGGGACAAACAAGGGGATCAGGCCCAGCCAGCACTAGTTTGTGAAAGGCAGGTCCTGCTTGACCAACTTGATCTCCTTCTATGACAGTGACCCATTTAGTGGGTGAAGGAAATGTTTGTTTGTGTTGTCTACCTGGACTTCAGTAAAGCATTTGAAATTGTCTCCCACAGTATTCTCTGGAGAAACTGGTTGTTCATGGCTTGGATATGTGCAGTGTTTGCTGCGTGAAAAACTGGCTGAGTGGTGAATGGAGTCACATCCAGCTGGTGGTCAGTCACCAGTGGGCTTCTCCATGGCTCAGTATTGAGGCTAGTCTTGTTTTACATTTTTATCAGTGATTTGGGTGAGGGAATTGAGTGAATCCCCAGTATGTTTGCAGATAACACCAAACTGGGTAGAGGTGTTGATCTGCTGGAGAGCGGGAAGGCTCTGCAGAGGGATCTGGACAGGCTGGGTTGATGGGCCGAGGCCAATTGTGTGAAGTACAACAAGGTGAACTGCTGTGTCCTACATTTCAGACACAAAACCCCAAGCAGAACAACAGGCTTGGGGAAGAGTGGCTGGAAAGTCAGCAGAAAGGGACCTGGGGGTGCTGGTTGACAGTCAGCTGAACATGAGCCAGCATGTGCCCAGGTGGCCAAGAAGGCCAGTGGAATCCTGGCCTGTATCAGACATGGCATGGCCAGCAGGACCAGGGGAGTGACTGAGTCCCCCCCGTACTCAGCACGGGGGAGGTCACACCTTGAATCCTGTGTTCAGCTCTGGGCCCCTCACAGCAAGAAGGACATTGAGGTGCTGGATTGTGTCCAGAGAAGGGCAACAAAGCCAGTGAAGGTTCTAGAAAAGATGTCCTATGAGAAGCAGCTGAGGTTACTGGGATTTTTTGGTCTGAGGAAGAGGAGGCTCAGGGGGGAACTCATCGCTCTCTACAACTACTTGAAAGGAGACTGTAGTGAGGTGGGAGGCAGTGTCTTCTGCCATGTCCGAAGTGAAAGGATAAGAGGAAATGGCCTTAAGTTGTGCCAGGGGAGGTTCAGATGAGATATTAGAAAAATGTTTTCACTGAAAGAGTGGTCAGGCACCGGAATAAGTGCCCAGAGAGGTAATGAAGTCACTCTAGAAGAGTTCAAGAGAAGTCTGGATGTGGTACTTGGGGATATGGTTTAGCAGTGTATATGATGGTGTTGGGTTAACAGTCAGACTAGATGACCTTGAAGGTCTTTTCTAACCTGGATGACTCCATGATTTCCTCTTTTTTCCCCCCCTTAAACAAGGATTCTATGCTCCTATTTCATAAATTATGCTCAAAACTGCCGCTTGATTTTCTTCTTTAGTCTAGAAAAAAGGCTTTCACTGGCACGTTGCTGATGAAGCAGCTGGAGGAACTCTGCTCAGAGGGTGCAGAAAGCCATAGAACATAAAGTACTGGCTCCTGTTGGATGCAAGATACTTGATATGACACATTAGCAACTTGGCTACATAGCTTTCCTGTGCCCCTGACATGTGCTAAAGTTTCTGTTCTAATTTCTCCATAC
>NW_020955378.1:1399692-1400922 GCF_003031625.1 Empidonax traillii
GCACGTTGCTGATGAAGCAGCTGGAGGAACTCTGCTCAGAGGGTGCAGAAAGCCATAGAACATAAAGTACTGGCTCCTGTTGGATGCAAGATACTTGATATGACACATTAGCAACTTGGCTACATAGCTTTCCTGTGCCCCTGACATGTGCTAAAGTTTCTGTTCTAATTTCTCCATACATAGTTTTGATGAGCATCAGCCTAAGCACCGGAGTTTTATCACTGGCAAACTGTTGTTCCTAATTCCTCTTGGCACTTACTGAGGTATGAAAAATTTATCATTGTTAGTACAGCTTCCTGTTGCAGATCAACACAATGATCTGCACTGCCTCACCTCTCCATATTTAACCTTAACATTTGATGTGGGTACTCAGTTGTGTTTAATTAGGCCAGTTTACACAGTGAAGAGAGAGACCTGGCCAGTCCAGCCAGTCCTGTGCTCCCAGTCGTGGGACATGTACACTGTCTTTTGGGGAAAAGTAATAAACCCCTGTTGTAAGTTAGACTGTGTAAGTTTGTAGCCTTGTTACCTGGGCAACTATGAGAAATACTAAATATGGCTTGAGATACAATAATAATAGCAGCATTGAGGAACAAATAACTAGGGGCAGGTAAAAAATATACAAGAATATATAAAAAATGTTGCTAGAACATAAAAAGAAAATTTAAGTTTTCTTCTGAAAATGAAAGAGAGGAAGGAGATTTGTACACTGCTTTGTGACAGACGAAGAGGCAAAATTTTAAATTCACAAAACTTTGATGCCACCCTTTTAAAAGCCCAGGCAAAATCTACCTTGTGTAGTTCTGGTGCAACATCCTGACATAAGCATTAGAAAAGGGAAAGGCTGACCCAGTGAGAATAAGTGACAGAAGGAACTTTAGAAATGAGAGTAAATAGAAGAAAATTACTTCCGCTTCCCAAAGGATTCAAACAGCCCTGAAGCTATGCAAATCAATGCCTTCCTAACCTGAAGTAATCTAAAGCAATCCAGCACCTGCCCTTGCTTAAATTGTAAAACTAATACAACCGTGCAAGAAACCCCTGCATGCTATAATAAGCAAGATCATTCAACTGCAGCTCCGTAACTGCAGTAATTAAAGACTTACTTATTAAAAAAAAAGAGCTCTGTGGCAACTTAATCAAATTTGGGAGAATAATATGTGCCCCACCTTTATTGACAACTTCTGTTTTGGACTTAGGAACAGCTAATGCATGTTGGCTGAGCACGGC